>NC_092333.1:695539090-695842121 GCF_046630445.1 Rutidosis leptorrhynchoides | reverse complement strand
TCGATGGGCCACATGTCTTTACTAGACATGGCTCAGGCTTTACGTATATATACGCCTAAGGAGTTAGCATCTGCCGATTGTAGAGGGTTGATACTAAATGGTAGAAAGATAGACGAAAATTTTGATACGCATGGTGTATGGAGTCAAATGACTAGCCATCACCGATTTAAAGGGGGAAATTACTCTTATTTGGATATAGATAGAGCAGAGTTAAGAGTAATTCATAGGTTTTTAGCCAATTCGATTACACAACGAGGTAAGAATAAGGAAAAGGTAAATGAACAGGATTTTTTTTTACCACATGTGCATTCGAGACTCACAAAGCACTGTAAGTATACCTTATTGTGTGGGTTATTATTTATCAGCTATGGTTAGGGTGATGAGACCGCATAGCATAATAGGAGGTGGTATATTTATTACTTTGATTGCTGAATATCTCGGTGTGGATATAAGTCGGGGGGGGGGGGGGAATTATTAGTCGAAGAACCAGAACCCCGCGATACAATAGGTTTAAATGTATACCATGGTGCGAAGGTTTTGAAGAGGCGAAATAACGCCGCAGTACAATACCATGGTAGACATCCACAGGTTGAGAGAAACCAACAGCCAGGTAATGTGGGAGGAGGAAATGAAATGACAGAAATGCAAAGGTTTATAGCTTCACAAGAGTATGAAAATGCTAGACATCGAGCATTTGAAGATTGGCAAGTTCATTAAAACCAAATCATAGCTCATTGCCAACATGTAGGTAGAAACTATATTCCTACTCCATCGCCCGTATTTCCTCCCTGGTCTATAGAGATCCAACCACCGTATCCTACGTATAACCCAGCCGAAGTATTTTATAACACATATGGTTATGCATGGAACCCCTACTGGTATCAGTATCATCCCTAGTCTACTTAGTTTTATTTATTTTATAATTTGTAATGTTGATACATTTAATACTTATGTTGGAATTGTATTAGTTTTTATAATTTACAAATTTTTATTTTTAGATTTTAATAATGTTTGAATGTGGGGTAATATACCAAACTTCAAAAATATGTATATATGTTTGCAGTTTATCTTATGTACACAACAGGGTAAAACAACGCATTTTCAAAGACTGGCATTAAGTTCAGCAAAAGCAACTAATTTTGACGACAAGATGCAAAATAAATGTGATATAACAACAAGATGGAATGAACAAATGATATGCACCATTCATTCAGCAAACAAACGCCAATATGTTTGGAAACTTTGGTAAAATTTAATCATTTTCACACAAATCACCCTCAATAATTTAAATTGTTACTGATTTCTTGCAAATGAGGGCATTGCAAGATCTTAAGTGTAGGAAGGGGTTAAATTCTTTCGAATTTTAAAATTTTTACTTTATACACTTGGTTACCATTAGAAATACTAGTAAAGTAGTAGTTGTATTAGAATCTAGTGCTCTCTGATAATAAAGAACAGCCCTAGTCTTATATACTGACTACCCAATTCTAGTAAAATTTTTCAAAATTTTCAATTAAATGAACTCAAAATCATGTTTATACATATTTATGAACGATAAAACTAGGTTTTAACACCGAAATTATTGTTACCTCAGAAAGGACATAAATTGAGAAACAAACCAAAATGTTAAAATTCATTTAAAATGGAATAGAGGACAATAAAAAGGAAAATAAAAGCCAAGTGTGGGAAAATTTACCAAGATATTTTAAACATATGTCACATATTTCTGTAACAAATAACTGATAATACTTTTGCTTTGGACTAAACTAAACTGTTTTACCCGATGAAAGAAAAGAAGAGATGGATCTACACGATGAATCAATTCCATCATTAAAAGGAAGTAAAGTCTTCCGAAAAAGAAACGCGCTTCTTGATTTAGGTCAGGAAGTTGTCGTCCAGACCAGCTGTAGGTTGACGAAAAATCTAGAAAAGTCATCACTAAAATCAGCAGGAAATCCACGGACCTCAGCATAAAACAGGGTTGCCAAGTGGTCAGATTTATCCTAACCATGAGAAGGATTTATCTCGTAAAATGGGAGGGCACCGTACAAATTAGCTGGATAAGACTAATGAATCAGATCCCCAGAAAGGATAATCTCCTTAAAGATTAAAAATCAGCTTTTAAGACTGATATTACTCAATCCTAGAGATTGACCTTAAAGATTGAGAATTACAAACTCATGGAATTCAATGATATCTAAACTCGAGCTTGAACGAGAAAATATTTTGATCAAAATTACAAACCGATTTGTTTTCTGAAAACCCATTTTCAATGCGTTCATTACCATTGAACGTAAAATCCTAGGAATTCACCTGGAATTCATTAGGTCACCTGAACCAAATCGGGTGTCAACCATAAGAACGGTGGTTGCATAGCATGGTCAAAGACAGGACCTTGCGCCAGACCGAAAAATCATAAGGGTGAGCTTTACTATTGCTCCTACCAAGGATAGTAATTGCATCCGACACGTTATAGACCATAATTAAAAGCATGTCAGGGGATATTGCCTTAACAGTTGCTTGTTCAACGCTTTCCTTGGTAGTTTACCGAAAGGTAATATACGGAGCAAGTATACTGGACGTGTTGCTTTCCTAATACAAGGTTAGCAAGTGGGTGACACAAAACCGCAAGTTTTGAGCTAAAATTTTCAAATCTGAAACCCACCAAACCCACAAAAATATTTTACAAATACCGGTGAAGGGTTATTCCGGAAAACTTATCTAGGGTAAAAGCTAGATTAAAATTTTTAAAAGATCAAATTTTTTCATAAAGATCCAATTTCCTTAATGGATCTAAATTTTATAGTCATGTGGGACTGTAAACCATATCGTTACTACCATTGTTTATATCGCCGTATAGAAATCACTGATGTACAAAGTGTGAAGAATAAAGAAGTGATTCTAGTATTTCAAGACTATATTGCTTGAGGACAAGCAACGCTCAAGTGTGGGAATATTTGATAATGCTAAAAACGAACATATATTTCATAGCATTATTCCTCAAGAAAGACAAGCTTTTAGTTGCAATTGTTCTATTTAAAAGTGATATTCGTTTAAATAATAAAAGGTGAAGACAAAAGACAGATTCGACGAATTGAAGACGCAAAGGTCCAAAAAGCTCAAAAGTACAAAATACAATCAAAGTGGTTCCAATTATTGATAAGAAACGTCTCGAAATTACAAGAGTACAAGATTCAAAACGCAAAGTACAAGATATTAAATTGTACGCAAGGACGTTCGAAAATCCGGAACCGGGACATGAGTAAACTCTCAACGCTCGACGCAACGGACTAAAAATTACGAGTCAACTATGCACATAAATATAATATAATATTTAAATAATTCTTAAAATTATTTATATATTATATTTATATTAAAAATCCGTCGGCAAACAAAGAGCCAAAGCTGGGTGAGCTGTAATTTCAAACTCCGCGAGTTGCGGAGTTTGAAGGCAAAAAATTACGCGACTCGCGGAGTTCACCTGGACTCAAATTCCTATAAAAGCCAACGCAGTTCGACGAGTTTTAATATCATATAATCTATCTCTCTCTCAATATATACGTAATATATATATATATATATATATATATATATATATATATATATATATATATATATATATATATATATATATATATATATATATATATATATATATATATATATATATATATATATATATTTATATTTTAATTTTAATTTTAATTTTAATTCTAATAATAAGGGTATGTTAGCGAATGTTGTAAGGGTGTAAGTCAAAATTCTGTCCGTGTAACGCTACGCTATTTTTAATCATTGTAAGTTATGTTCAACCTTTTTACATTAATGTCTCGTAGCTAAGTTATTATTATGCTTATTTAATCCGAAGTAATCATGATGTTGGGCTAAAAATATTAAAATTGGGTAATTGGGCTTTGTACCATAATTGGAGTTTGGACAAAAGAACGACACTTGTGGAAATTAGACTATGGGCTATTAATGGGCTTTATATTTGTTTAACTAAATGATAGTTTGTTAATTTTAATATAAAGATTTACAATTGGACGTCCCTATAAATAACCATATACACTCAATCGGACACGATGGGCGGGGTATTTATATGTACGAATAATCGTTCATTTAACCGGACACGGGAATGGATTAATAGCCACTAGAATTATTAAAACATGGGTGAAATTATGTACAAGGACACTTGGCATAATTGTTAACAAAGTATTAAAACCTTGGGTTACACTCAGTCGACATCCTGATGTAATTATTAAACAAAGTATTAAAATCTTGTTACAGTTTAAGTCCCCAATTAGTTGGAATATTTGACTTCGGGTATAAGGATAATTTGACGAGGACACTCGCACTTTATATTTATGACTGATGGACTGTTATGGATAAAAACCAGACAGACATATTAAATAATCCAGGACAAAGGACAATTAACCCATGGGCATAAAACTAAAATCAACACGTCAAACATCATGATTACGGAAGTTTAAATAAGCATAATTCTTTTATTTCATATTTAATTTCCTTTATTTTATATTTAATTGCACTTCTAATTATCGCATTTTTATTTATTGTTATTGTATTTAATTGCACTTTTAATTATCGTACTTTTTAATTATCGCAAGTTTATTTTATCGCACTTTTATTATTCGCAATTTCATTATCGTTATTTACTTTATGCTTTAAATTAAGTCTTTTATTTATTTAATATTTTACATTTGGTTTTAACTGCGACTAAAGTTTTAAAATCGACAAACCAGTCATTAAACGGTAAAAATCCCCCTTTATAATAATAATATTACTTATATATATATATATATATATATATATATATATATATATATATATATATATATATATATTTGTATTTTTATAAATTAAACTAATATAGCGTTAAGCTTTGATTAAAAGATTTTCCCTGTGGAACGAACCGGACTTACTAAAAACTACACTACTGTACGATTAGGTACACTGCCTATAAGTGTTGTAGCAATGTTTAAGTATATCCATTCTCTAAATAAATAAATATCTTGTGTAAAATTGTATCGTATTTAATAGTATTTCCTTGTAAAATTTAATAGTATTTTATACCCCTTAGCTTTGACATCAGCCTTCCCACACTTGATCTTCCATTTTCTTCGTGACTCGCCTTGCTCAAGAGTTTCTACGAGAATTATCGCATCACTTCCGGCCACAAGTTCCCATAGGTCTTGACCTTGGAGATAAGCTTCCATACACATTTTCCAATACTTGTAGTTGTTGCCTACAAGTCTTTCCATACCGTTGATCATACCACCGTTGTTTACATTTGAGACTTCCATTTTTGATAGCAAGAATTTAACTTTGTAACTTTGAGTATTTGTACACAAAGATTAATTTTAAAACCAAGCTCTAGATACCATATGAGAATTAATAACTTGCTAGAATAGAAGTTTAGTAAACAAAATATGAACAAAGAATCTACAAACTTGAAGTGTATTGTAAATGGTTTACCTTATTTTCAAATGTTACATTCTACCTCTTTAAATATACAAGAGAAATATTAAATGCATAATAAATGCAAACCAACTATACCTAAGAAACATTAAATGACAACTACACCTAAAAAATATTAAATGCCAACTACACTACTATCATAAATGCATTTATCTAAAAATTTGAAAATATCTCATAAATCATGGGATTATAAAATCCCATAAATCAAGGGATTATGTTGCACTAATTTTAACATGCTCATGATGCGTTTCGTAACTTGTTTAGCCGAACTTGTCTTAATGATTTTGTAAACCAATGTTTGAGTTGGTCTTGACTGGTTATAATGACGTTGGAGTCATATGTGGTTGGATGGTGTTGCTTAAATATGCATAGATTTTATGATTTGTGTAAATGTGTATTTTTGGGTAAATTATGTTATTTCGGTTCGCTCAAATTCGGGCAAGTTGCGACACGAATTCGAAGTTGAGTTGTTAAACTTGTTCATTTATTTAGTATGAAAGAAGTAATTTACAAGTTTCCGGTTCAAATAGTCCAACTTTTGTGGTCTCAAAAGTGTGCGGGTCAAATAGTGTCAAATTGGTTAATTTTGATCCCATTAGATCCCACTTGGAACTCTTGTGCCATTTTTTTTTTCCTTCTTGTCATTTTCGAGTTTGAACTCAGGTTGATTCATTTTATAACTTTATATTCTTGTTGCTAATTGATTGATAGATAATTTAAATATAAAAATCATCAAAGAAATGATATAGCAGTACATCAGTACATGAATGTGCCTAAGGAACAAACCTTGCTACTTGTAAGCACAATACATTGAGCTAAAAAGAAACCCAAAGGGACTAATTAAAGAATGCATACAGCATTCAAGAAAACAACATCAAAGCATCCCTACACTGAATAAGGCTAACACCATACAAATACAACTTCAAAATACAGTCACCTGCTACTCTGCTAGCTCCTCTAACATAAGCCCTAATTAACTAGGAGTAAATTTACAAATAGAACACGATTTTAATGACAGCCAGAAACTTCAAGATTGAATAACATCCACCCAATAAACAAGCAATAATAATGAAGAGGATATCGGGTTTGGGTTCGGATTTGGGAGTAGGTTTGAAAATGATCTTTTTGAGTTTGAGCGGGTAAATCTTGGGCACGTTGATGACTGTTGATGCTGCTGATTCGTCAAGACGGTAAAAATAAATACAAAGTTGCCCCTTTCGATGATCGATAGTGGCTTCGACCTTGTCAAGATGGTAAGAAATGCTCGGGATTTTAAACATCAGTTTTGGGGTTGGCTCAGAACGATTGGCAGAACGATCATCTTTGTCGATACCGGTTACCATTACATGATCACCGACAACAAAGACGTTGAGGTTGTTCTTTTCAATACGATGAACGTATGCAGTAACGCGCGCCCTTGTAGGATCAAGGCTCAAAATCGTGCCTTGATTGAGTTTGTTCTTATATTTCGCTTCAAACACTTCAGCAGTCAAACCTGATCGATCACATGTATATATATTATGTCATAACGCATTCATGTACTAATATACTCCAACAATTATACTAAGCTCACAAACATAAAAGTTAAAGAAGTTAACAACCTTGAATTAAGGGGATGACATTTTTGGGAAGTTCATCAAGAAAATCTTTGAATCTGTAACCCCAAAGTATCAGAAAATTCGGTGTGTAAGCTCCTACGGTAGAAAGTTCATGCAAAACCTTAACCATGCTCTCATCACTCAACTTATGAAGCAGTTCTGTTCATATAAAAATAATATTATTGAAACTTCATCTATTAACTTCACCATTTTAGTATTGACAATCGATGATAGACAACTAAACAAGTAAAAGAAATAGAATAAACCTTGGTACAAAGGCCTGATTTCATCGACACGAAGATTATCATCTGCACGAGACTTCATTTTTTCGACCGCCTCCATGATATTCCCCATCAGAACTGATTATGATTTATTACAAGGAAAGTCAAGTAAATTAATACTCCAATTCCAATTAAGGGTGCGTTTGATAAAACTGAATGATTTAGCATACAATGATTCAGAGCTCTGAATAGTTCATAGGCTCTGAATCAGTATTATTCTGAATAAAAATGCACTGTTTGATTGGAGTTCTAAATCAACACTCTGAATGATATGAAATTACCATTTTAACCTTTACACACTCAATGTCAAGGTGTTATTTCTAATCAGTTTAATTCTTTATGAATCATTTATCATCTAATACCAACATATAATGATTATAAGTACAATTTCACCCATCGATTGTGAATACCAACTGCAAAAGTTGGTTCATGAGTGAACCATAACTTAAAACATTTGGTTTTAACCATTACAACCCACAACTACATGCCCACTTATTAACAACTCACATCCAAATGATTCTTTATTTTTTCTAAAAAGAAACAAAAACATATATAATAGATATATATAAAAAGAATTAGATGTACAAATATAGTGATATACAGAAGGTCCATCTTATCTTTGAGGCAAGAATGCAACACACAGGTAACAACCCAAATAACCACCTGCCCTTGTCTAATGTTCTAACAGCGAAACAAAGGAAAAACAGTAGGCCACTTGGGGGCTACCAACACATGACATTAGACTTCATTACATACACGTTTATACATAGAAATTGCTTTGACCCAGATGAAAGTCAAGAATAGTAGCAATTCGTCTAGATTAGTAGCAAACCAAAAAATATGATAAAAATAGAAAGAAATGTAATATACCTTGGCCAGGTGTAGGACTGACTAGATTAGTGAAGAAATCTTTGAAAGATTGACGAGCTTCATTGTTAGTGTCTGGATTAGCAATGGTGCTATAATTAGCACGCAAACAACGATGTTGATGATGACCGTTTGAGGTTAAGTAACGCTCAAACCCTAACCCTAATTGTTGCTCAGATCTTGAAAATCTCGTGACTTGTTTTACAGATTTCAACAAATTGTTGTCTGCATTAGCAATGGTGCTATAATTAGAGGCCAAACAGCGATGGTGATGATGATGAGTTTTTGATGTTAAGTAACGCCCAAATCCAAACCCTAATTGTTTTGCACTTTTCAACAAAGCCATCTTTATTCTTTTTAATAAATTTTATATGTATGAAATGAAATTCCTCTCGATAAACACACGGATAATGATAAGAAGGAGGAGGGAGATCCATTTTTAAAATCCCCAAAAATTTAGGGTTAGAAAGTTTTCTTTTCCTACAAGACTTCTTTAAACAAATCGCATTGTTTCCGAAACGACAAAGTGCCAAGCAGATTTAATCATTTAAAAGTCCGGCACTGCAATATTCATTTATTTAAATTTTTTTTTTTTTTTTTTAAACTCAAAAACTCTTTTAATCTGGCGCCCTTATGTATCTATAATCTATCTATAATCTATACCCTTATATAAATCGTGAAAATTAATCTTAGTTGTTACCATCTTAATACACTACTTACACTACAAGGAAAATGCTCATTTGTGACGATCTTTTAGTGACGACTCAATATTTGGTCACTAATAATGCTATTTAGTTACCATTAAAAAAGTGGTCACTAAACGATATTAGTGACCAAACAAATGGTCACTATAGTGACCAATTTTGATATTTTGGTCTCTAAAAATATTTTGTGACGGATCTATAGCGACGAGAAGTTACCAACCTATTATGGTCACTAACTTGATTTAGTGACCATTTTAATGTTATTAGTGACCAATAACTTTCGTCACTAAAGCTCATTTTTCTTGTAGTGTTAATTACACTGCTGATGTGTAATTACTGAAATTAAACTAGATTAACACTAATTAATCCTATAAATTTACACGTGGCAGACTAAATACAAGATTAGGGATAACCATCACGTCCAAATCAACATGAGCGGTCTCCACCCCTACTAAATAATTAGGGTTTCACTTTGCGAATAGACAGCAATACCCACCATAATGCCGTACAACAATGGCGATGGAAGGATCGTAATGCACGACTGATGTTCCTATTCGCAACTAATCACTGTCGCGTCAACCCCAATGTATCATCTTTCACAATTCTTTCACTCATTATGAGCTTTTTGTTGTTTGATGTTAAAATGCTCCCTTTTGTTTTTGTTTTAAAGTGATTTAATTTTCTTTAGTTGTTTGATTATAAAGTGATTTATGTTTTGAAAAATAGGGTTCTTATTATACATACAGCAAGTGATCTTAGAATTTGAATATGGTTATGTATCTGCAAATTGACAATCTCTAATTGTTGGTGTATTTATCTCTTTGTTTTTTTATTTGTATTTGTTTATGATTATTGTAAGTTGAGATTTAATATAAGTTTTTGTTTTTAAGAATGCTAATTTTGATTGCACACTAAGTGTTTGATAAAATGATTGAATGACTAAAAAGAAAAAGCTTTAAGGTGTCCTTATCTTGTCTCAGATTCCAAATAGGTTCCTCTTCAATTCAAATGATTTAAGTAGGGTGGTACATGTGTTTCTACATTTCAGAAGTTATCTTTTAGAGAGGCTAATGAGAGAAGTGGAATGTAAAGAGAAACCAACAACAGGAGCAAAAGAGGAAGCTGGTTTAAGTATAGTTTAGATGCTGCTGCTAAGGTGGATGAGTTTTAAGACGGCACCATACACTGCAAAGGAACAAATGAAGTTTCTTAGCAGTTGCCCGTTTATCAGAATTAAGTTAATGTTATTCAATGTTTAACATGTCTAAGTTGATTAGTTTGGCTATCCATCATAAATTACCCGATTTGATTTTATTAAGAAGAACGTTGCCTGAATAAGTCACCAATTGGTCTATCACATGAATCTCTACTGATATCAAGATTCGACTTATTTTTCTGGGCTTACAAGCATTCTTGTCAAACTCGAAACTTAATCATCTAAGTCAATGATCTTGGTTTAAAAAGTACATATTTAGGCCGTGCTGAAAGAATATATCAAATGCCTAAGATGAACTTATCAGTATGTGTGTATGTGAACCTCATAAATTTCGCGTGATTATGTTGCTTATATAGCTTTGTTTAATCGAATTTTCTCTTTTTATGATGTAGAAATATGGGAAAATTGATGTAGTAGCACCAGATGCTGCTGCTAATCTTTCAGTTGATGCGATTCTTTAAACTAAAGAAACATCCCTCAACAAGCTATGGGAAATCAATGCTAACACGTCTTTATTGCTTCTTCAGGTAAGTCTCATTCATAACTTCTTATTTATGAATTTATTTTTTTGTAAGCAACTAGGGCAGGGTATCTCAGTACCTATACTACTAACTGAAAGTTATCAGTCGGGCTGGTTAGTAACATAAAAAAATGGTTATCCACAAACACTTTAAGTTTTTTATTTTCTTGAATTTTACTAATGATAAATAATGTTGTAAGTAATAATGTAATAAATTTTATCCAGCTTTTTATAATAATGAAATGATTGAGGAGCTTTTATGTATATTGAATACACTTTAGGTTAACTTTTAATCTGTTTGGACCGTTTGACGTTTTAATTAATTTAAGAATTTGACCCATTAGAGGCAAACGTATACGTAAATTTAAATGTTTATCCATACATGGGTTAAAATTGTCACCTGTCAGACAATTCTGAAACTGAATGATGTAAGCTTTGGCCCCCTTAATTCCTTCCTTTTGTCAATGTGTTTGTCTATATTCAGTGATTATGTATCATAACATGTGGGAAGCAGAAAATCCTTGCAAGAATTAGGTACAGTTAATAACTAATTATTTGGGCATAGTAGTACATAGTAACATCAGTATACACATATCTATAATCATCTGCTAGGTGATTATAAATCAATACTAATGTGTGTGTGTTTTAAGTTTCAACGAGTGCGGTACTGAAGATAGAGTTTTATGGTTTTACGAGTCTTTAGAGTTTGATTTGTGATGAAGAATATAAACTTATAATTAAATTTTTGTTTTTGATACAGAGTAAGTTGTTTGATTTTCGTATTTGATTGTGGTGGATTGTATGGTACTAAATAAAATAGAATGATCTTTCGTTTTTTTATTTCCTCTCGTGTTAAGCTTCTCAAGTGATATTCTGATTGTAACCTTATTATCCATTTGATTAGGTGGAAGACTCAGTTCTTCTCGCCCATTTTGTTGAAGGTATTTATTTATAAATATAAAGCCTTTTTCCATTAAAAATGGAAGTGAGTTGTCGAATGAGTTGTGGATTAGAAGTGATGACACATAGCTGGGATAATAAGAAGATAGGTTAGCTGAATTTTCAAATGATCATGCATTCTAGACAATACAGCCTATCTTAATATGAATTTTTGTTTTTTAAAAGGTTAATCTATATGTTGTGTGTTCATGGTACCAAAAAATTAATGAAAACCTAACAGCCACTTCTCATGGAAATAGAAGCAACAATGCCCAAAATAATTCAAGTGTTTCAATTTTAAGCATGATGTTTGGTAGCAAATCATTATTAAGATATCTATCAACTTTGGCATGGTAGACCTATTGTAACATCCCGCGTTTTTCCGTTAAATTTATTTTTAACACCGTCTTTTTTTTAGATAATACCTTTTGTTATCTAAATTCGCGTCTTCCGTTAACTAACGTTCATAATATTTCCGTTATTTAATTATAACATCACTCGTTTACTCGAACGTTTTTAAAATATTCGTTTGGTTAATTCCCGCACCCGCTTTGAAACTCGAGGGACCAAAGTTGCAAAGGGGCCTAACTAGTTGATTAGGTCAACTAGTCAAACCCCACCATCACCACTCATTCACTTCACCTCTCTTCTCCCTTTTTCTCTCTAGCTCAAGAACACTCTTTTTCTCTCAATCCATTCAATCATCATCTAAATCCGATTGGAGAAGCAAACATCGAAACAAATTACATATTTGGAATCCTCTCTTCATCCTCTACATTTTGGTACCAATTTCATCACATTTGGGTAACATTTCTAAAACACTGGATTTCTCTAAATTCATTTTATATACTTGAAATAGTGTTAGTTAGTGTCTATGGCTCGTGTCTAGCATGAATATATGATTTACTTCTCGAATTGTTGTTTTGAGTAACTAGTTTGAACATTTGAAATGGGTTTGCTTAATCTTGAATTTTGGGTGATTAAATGTTGTTTAAATGTTAAAGTTCATGTATTAAATGTGTTACTAGCATCATTAGCTTCATTTTGATGTGTAGGTTGATTTAGAAAAGCTTCATTTACAAAATGGTTGAATTCATGATTTTGATTAGGGTTTGATGAACTCTAAAACGAACTTTTGATGCTTTGAATGCCATAAAATGTTATTAGTTAGTGATTATTTGTAATGTATGTTTCAATACCTTCAAAACGGCATATCATATGTGTGAATTGGATTCCCAAGTCAAGAAATGCGTTTTATGAACTTGAAACGTTGATTTTGAACGTTTAATGATCATTTATTGAGGTTTCCTTTGTTTTTAATGATGGAATTGATTGATGAAATGTGTTTAGTTGTATTCCTCTTTAAATTACCTTTCCAACGATATAAGATACGTGTTTTGAATGTTAACGAGTCAAAAGTTATGATCGTTTGAAGTTGAAATCGTCTAAGTGTAAACTGCCCCAGAATTGCTGCACCAGATGCAGATGCGGCGCATCTGCCTCAGATGCGGCGCATCTGAGGCAGACTGCCTAAAAATGTCAAATTTCGCTTATTTCTAAGTATGCTACGCACCCTCGATCAATATGAAACTTGGCCAACATGCTTATACATGACTTCTAAGCTCAGGAAAATAGTTCGGGACCCGACCCGACCCCGTTGACTTTTTCGTTGACTTTGACCAAGTTTGACTTTTAGTTAAACTTAACAAAACACTTATGCAATCGTTCTAATCTTATTTTATACTTGATTCTTTCATGAAACTTGACAACGTGATTCACATGCTATATATTCGAGTCGTAACGAGCCATAGGACTAATTGAACACATTTCGCCCGACCTTGTGTCGTAACCGGTTAATTTATACAACTTACTTGTTTAGGTCGAAGCTAAGAAACTATCATGCACACGTTTACTTTGTGAAGTACTTTTATACTCGTGCACTCGAGGTGAGATCATAGTCCCATCTTTCAAACAACTTTTATGCTTTAAACTATGGGATGAGAAACATATACGTATCATACTTTACACTTTGAACACAAGTACGAAAACGAACATTCCACGTACGGGTTTGAACAAAAATCATCAATTCAATTATCATTAGTTACACTTGTAGGGTGTAAACGAGAACTTATATTATGTGATCACATGGGCTTGACGAGCCTCATTCGGACGGTTCGCTACCGTTGGCGGATGAAATATATTTTCGAGTATAGTGTATGTTCTAACACTACGTAACATGGTACAAAACAGTTAAGTTTGATAATTGGGTGGCCGCGAAACAAACAACAACTTTGGAATGCAAATGATTTTGATAATCATCTTATATTAAATATTGTGGTTCAAATACAACGTTTACTAAAACACCTATGATTTCACCAACGTTTTTCGTTGACAGTTTTCTATATGTTTCTCAGGTTCATACATGACTATTTGATACATGCTTCCGCGTACACTTTGATTACTTGCTTGGAGTCAAGCATACATGCATACGCTAGTGATAGCACATTTGGATTCAAACATATTGTTTACATACTTACGCTATTTATAGCAACTGTGATTTTCAACTAATTATGTCGCAAGTTATTTCATTTTTACATTACTACTTTTGTAAACTTAAACTTGTTGTCGATCCGATTGGTAAACTAAACTTTGCAAATCTTGTACTTTCAAATGAATGCGACATAATTTTGGTCAAACGAGTCTCATATAGGGACTACGACCACGTAACGAGACTTAAGTTAGCGGCGCCGTCAATGACGATTTTGTCGGGTCGGTACACCTATGATCCACACTTTTCTTTTCTGTCCTTAAATTATACACGAGTAACCTGAATGTATCTCTTAAATAGTTTTGTATTTTGTACTGATCTATCGGCATGTTATATTAGTAAATTCTCCACAAACAGGTAACTATTCGTGGCTGCATAGGTGATATATATTTTGCTTTATAGTGAGCCTGCATTTTAAATTTGCAATCGCTATTGTGTTCTTTTCATTAGATATTGCTAACATCAGCAGAACGGATAAGTGGTTCTAATGTTAGTTGTTCAGGTTGAAGGTTTAAAAATTTTAATACACGTATTGATTTCTATAAATTTTGTTATGAGATATTATTATAACATATGGGCGAGAAATGTTGAATTCTCATCCTAACGATTATTTGTATAGAGAAATTCGCAGCGAATTGTAAAGCTTATAGCAGTTCGAGCTCAAATTTTTTTATTAGAATAATAGAATTAATCTGTATGTTAACTACTGTCATTGCTACTTCACTTGAAATTTATAAGGCATGTTAAAGTTCACATTTTTATACAAATGATACCAGCTATAGAGATGATGAGCTTCCATTCCACTATGTAAAAGAGTTGCGGTGATCTTCTTGTCTTGATACTACCGATTAATCTTTAACCATATTTCACCTATTTTAATTTTCATAGCTTACTTGCAACTCCTCGGGTGCATAATGGTTTGTTGGGGATTACAATTTGATTTTATGTGTTGAAAAAATTAACTACATTGTGGATTACAATTCGATTTTCTGTGTTGAAAAAAATAACCATATACTCATATTTTAATTGTTTGACTCATTTAATTTTGTACGGTTATTTTACCCACACGTACAACTCACGGGGTTTTTGATTGTATCATATAAGTAATCAGTATTTTTTTTTTGGAACTGCAAGTAATCAGTATAAAAATAACTCTTTAATACATTTGCTTTCAATATAGATACTATCACTAATGAACGATTTTGTCATTCTAATCGTATCATACACTTAATCGGTGCCAATATTAACATCTTCGAATGCTATTTTATAGAGCTGACGTGGAATGCACGGGCTCATACAAATGGATTTAGTACAAATGGAGGTTGAAACAAGAGAAGTCTAAGAAAAAACCAAACCTCTGTGTGTCTTATGAATTTAGCCGTTTTTGAATTGAAAGTCGACTAAAGTCTGGCACAAAATGTTTGTTTACTTACCACTTTAAAGAGCGTGTGTTTCGTCTTTTACATGTTTAAAACAATCCTTAAATTTTAGTTGTTTTTTGAATAAATGAATGATCAATTGTTTTTCAAGTATTGTTATGTTTATTCTTTGTACTTTACCAATTCAACAACATCCGTACTTGTGATACTATCCGTTGAAGTAGCATTAATTCATACAACTTTTAAAATTCATTATGTTGTTTGCGGATGAGTTCACGTGCATCACACGGGCTCATTAATCTAGTTTATGTATAAATACAGAATATAATTATCCGTTGAATTGTGTGTCGCCGGTTGTTGCTGGCGACTGCTAGAGGCTGTTGTTGGACCGCTTGAGTCTGAGGGTTTATAAATGTTGTTAGAAAATTGGTGAAGATGACTGGCTCCTTTCGGATTGATTCTGCATTTGGATCTGGTTGGTTGCCGTGAGTTTGGTTCGTTTATTCAATTTTTTCGTAGTTGGGTCTCTTGTGGGCTTGATGTTGTTGTCGGCGCTGTTGACGTAGTTGACTTCGGTAAATAGGCCTCAGGTTAGGTGTTCTTGGGTTGCCCGGTGATTGAGTTGAATTTTCAGTTTCTGCGGGGTGTTGATGCGGAGTTGGTTACGGGATCGGGTTTATGTGTTTGTGTGTAGGCTTTAGGATTGGTGGTTTGATTTTATGTAATCTCATTGTATTGTAATTGTTATTCAATTGGGCTCGCTCTGTAGTTATTGTTGTCGTTCATATTGTTTAGAACGAACAGAGCGATGGTCAATGTTTTTTGGTCGTTTGTGACCAGTTACGTTCAGATCGTTACAATCTGCACTCTGTTGTACCACCGGATCTTCAGGTCTGCTATATATATACATATTAATATTTTTGTCAAAAAAATAATACAGAATATAATTATAATAATTATTATTATATTATAATTATAATTATAATTATATATAAAATAAGACATAATAAATAATTAATATACATCAAAATAAGGATTATTCTAAACATAGTCCTTAGTATACTCTTAGGATGCTTAGACCATACATAAATAAGTTATTTGTAAATTATTTAAAACCACCTCAGTGGCGAGTTTAAGGTTTGATCTGTGAAGTCCCGTGACACTACTAGTTTAGAATAATGAACATCAAACACCTCAGACAACAAAATATGAACATCAGACACACAAATAGATTACCACGAAGAATATGATACCATGTAACAAATTGAACGACTTACTCTATTTATTCATGTGCTTGGTCGGGAGTATGAGATGGAAAAAGTAATAATTGATAATATTGATTGTATAAGATAATAGTATCATTATCCATTAATATATAATCCATCATTAGTACTCACATACGGCATAACTAACAACAACAACAACAACAAAATCCAATACCACATAAGTGGTATATGAGGGAGGTGAGATGTAAACAATTCTTCCCTATCCGAGAATAAAAACAAGTCATTTCTCTACCCAGAGTAAAACACACTCCGTATAGAGAGATTGCTTCAGAGTGGACCTCCGGCCAATAAGTAGAATTTTTATTTTTGTAAAAAATAATAATATTTATATAATAATAATAATAATAATAATAATAATAATAATAATAATAATAATAATAATAATAATAATAATAATAATAATAATAATAATAATAATAATAATAATAAAATTTAGACATCATGAAAATGGTAAAATCAAATTTTCATGGATTTTAAATCCTGAATGAAATTTAATTTACGCTCTAAGAGTTAGTTAAGTCGCCAATAAATCGACGCTTGCTGTCGACTCAATAACTAGAGCCGTCATACGGCATAACTAAGGAATATAGTAAATACTCATTTTATGATCCTCTAAAAATTTTGCATCTTGTTGATATTATAAAAACATCAGCGTAACTTTTAAAATCAGTTCTTTTAGTAAACAGTTAATAAAATTATATAATATTTCTATCTTAAAAAACAAAAATTTCAAGTAGTACTATGTAAACATAGATATCTAGTATGTAATTATAGATTACTGTATTTAGAGTTGGTGTTAATAAATTTCTATTACGTATACCTTTTTTTTTCCTCAAAAAACTATAACTTCATAAAACTCGGGGACATTCATCAAAAAAATGAAGCCTCAAAACAATTACATTCGAACGATATCAAAGGCCAAACACAATAAAACAACACCACCGAGAGAGGCACTAACTAAATACAAAGAACGGAATAAACGACAAACAAAAGAGACCATCCACATAACAAAAACTAAAAAGTTAACCCGTGCCACCAAAAAACGCTCACACCAACTTCATATCCCCTCGACATTAAAATTCGTCAATTCCTCCCAATGAACCTTGCGGACCTTAGTTTTCTTGTTCTTTTGCTTATGTGTTGGACCCGCTCACGAACCAATCCTCTTTCCTTCAACCTGACAAACGTTGAGATCTTTGGTAGCTTCCTCAAAAAATTAGGCATTTTTGGTTGATGACGAAGCATCGACATTTCCCCTATTACAACTCGTCGAAGCTGCTACCAACCCAGAACCCGAACCCGAAACTCCAACTGTAAGACAAATCAAATCAGGACATCCCGAGGCTTTCTGGCCCAAAACTTCACCCATAACCAAATTAGGCCCATTATTCGAAGGCCCCTCAACCTGACCCGTATGGGCCGAACTTAACAACCTTTGGACCAATTTACTGTTAGGATATTAGGACCCAAACAACGCAAGTGATTCTTCAAGATCACTCACCCACTTAATGAACGAAAGAATGTAAATGCGAAAAAGTAAATCGACACAAGATATAACGTGGTTATATGCAATCGTTGTGATTGCTTTAGTCCACGGACCAACTAGAGATCGTTTATTTACTGAATATTTGAGAGTGGTGTGTTACAATGACTATGAATGAGCTCTATATATAGAGCAAACAAGAAACCAACCAAACTACAACTTGATCTTCAAGTGTGCTAGTAATCATGAAAGATAAACCAACTAGCCATGCTTTACACCCACTAATGACATGATCACAGCCACAATTAGTGGTGTAAAGCAACCCACTAAGCACCTAAAGTGAAAGGAGAATCAATCAAGATCGGATCCCATGTGTGCAAGTTGCCCACTTGCTGCCAGACATCGTGCGCGCCGTGCACACTTAAACGTGCGCGCCGTGCACACTCCCAAACTTCGAGCAAGCCTTCTGATCAAAACTTCTCTAGTGCGCGCAGGGAGCGCGCCGCGCACCATCACCGCGCACAATCAATTTGCTCTGTTTTTGATCTGTTTTTCTCTGTTTCACGCTTACCGAAATCTGCAAAATCCGTGCAAGTGTTGAAACATTTTTTTTTTCTCGTTTTGTATAAATGTCTCCATACTCTAACAAATCTCCCACTTGGAGACTTTGAACAAAACTCCAATCATATCAATGAATTAACCAAGAACATTAAACCACCTTCGATTACCGCCAAATATCATTTGGGACACGCACGCTCAACACATACTTCGGATGAGTAGACTTTCGATAAAAGGTCTTCAATACTACTTGTTAAACTTGTAACACCATTCACATCTCTAGTTGAGCTCTTCTCTCATCAATTCATGAGAAGACCAATTGAGGTAATGCAAAACCTCAATTTCTCCGTTGTAACCACCTTAGTAAACATATCGGCAGGATTCTTCGTACCAAGGATTTTCTCCAAGAATAAAGTGCCATCATTTATATGTCGTCAAATAAAATGATATCTTATCTTGATGTGTTTCGTTCGACTATGAAACACCGGATTCTTCCCAAGATGAACCGCACTTTGATTATCACAATACAAGACGCAATAGTCTTGTCTTTTACCCAACTCGCCTAAGAAGTTCTTCAACCACACTAGCTCTTTAGAAGCTTCCGCAATAGCCATGTATTCGGCTTCGGTGGTTGACAAAGCAACTGATAATGCTAAAAACGAACATATATTTCATAGCATTATTCCTCAAGAAAGACAAGTTTTTAGTTGCAATTGTTCTATTTACAAGTGATATTCGTTTAAATAATAAAAGGTGAAGACAAAAGACAGATTCGACGAATTGAAGATGCAAACGACCAAAAAGCTCAAAAGTACAAAATACAATCAAAGAGGTTCCAATTATTGATAAGAAACGTCTCGAAATTACAAGAGTACAAGATTCAAAACGCAAAGTACAAAATATTAAATTGTACGCAAGGACGTTCGAAAATCCGGAACCGGGACCAGAGTCAACTCTCAACGCTCGACGCAACGGACTAAAAATTACAAGTCAACTATGCACATAAATATAATATAATATTTAAATAATTCTTATAATTATTTAATATATTATATTTATTTATAAAACCGTCGGTAAACAAAGAGCCAAACTCGTGTGAGCTGTAAAAGCAAACTCCGCGACTCGCGGAGTTTGAAGGCCAAAAATTCCGCGAGTCGCGGAGCCCCAAGTTTTCAAAATCCCTATAAAAGCAAACGAATTCTGATCGCAAAAATCACCAATATATCCATCCATCTATCTAAACGTATATATTTATATTTATATTATAATTTTAATTTTAATTTTAATTCTAATAATAAGGGTATGTTAGCGAATGTTGTAAGGGTGTAAGTCGAAATTCTGTCCGTGTAACGCTACGCTATTTTTAATCATTGTAAGTTATGTTCAACATTTTTAATTTAATGTCTCGTAGCTAAGTTATTATTATGCTTATTTAATCCGAAGTAATCATGATGTTGGGCTAATTACTAAAATTGGGTAATTGGGCTTTGTACCATAATTGGGGTTTGGACAAAAGAACGACACTTGTGGAAATTAGACTATGGGCTATTAATGGGTTTTATATTAACTAAACAATACCTTGTTAATTTAATATACAAACTTATAATTCGACGTATTTATATATAACCACATACGCTTGACTGGGTACGGTGGGCGGGATATCTATAAATACCTATAATTATTCATTTTACCAGATACGGAACTGGATTAATAGTTAATAGACTTGTTGAAACAGGGGTGAATTACATTCAAGGGTAATTGGTGTAATTGTTAACAAAGTAGTAAAACCTTGGTTTACACGCAGTCGATAACCTGGTGTATTCATTAAACAAAGTATTAAAACCTTGTTACAATTCGAATCCCCAATTAGTTGGAATATTTGACTTCGGGAATAAAAATAATTTGACGAAGGCTTTCGCTCTTTATATTTATGACTGATGGACTATTATGGACAAATCCGTATGGACATATTAAATAATCCAGGACAAAGGACAATTAACCCATGGGCATAAAACTAAAATCAACACGTCAAACATCATGATTACGGAAGTTTAAATAAGCATAATTCTTTTATTTCATATTTAATTTCCTTTATTTTATATTTAATTGCACTTCTAATTATCGCATTTTTTAATTATCGCAAGTTTATTTTATCGCACTTTTATTATTCGCAATTTCATTATCGTTATTTACTTTACGCTTTAAATTAAGTCTTGTATTTATTTATTATTTTACATTTGGTTTTAACTGCGACTAAAGTTTTAAAATCGACAAACCGGTCATTAAACGGTAAAAACCCCCCTTTATAATAATAATATTACTTATATATATATTTGTATTTTTATAAAAGTAAACTAATATAGCGTTAAGCTTTGTTTAAAGATTTCCCTGTGGAACGAACCGGACTTACTAAAAACTACACTACTGTACGATTAGGTACACTACCTATAAGTGTTGTAGCAAGGTTTAAGTATATCCATTCTCTAAATAAAAGGATTTTTAGTTTACTTTTATTAAAAGTCGTTTTTATAAAAATACGTTTTAAATATTCGAAAATATAAAAAGAAAAACAAAAATATAAATATTTTTAAGATTTTGTTAAATATTTAAGTTTTATAAAGTTTCTTTATTTTTATTTTAGTATAAGTTTTATTTAAATATCTTTTATTTATATAAAAACAGAAAATTAGAAAACATAAAAAAAAACGCGTAAAAATTAAAACTGTACCAGAGTTGAAATTTGAACCCCGCGACTCGCGGGGTTTGATGCTTTGAATACTGCAAGTCGCGGAGGTACTCTGACACGCGACAGAAGCCCTAATCAGGCATTAATTACGGTGTAATTATTATTATTATTATTTAATTAAAAACCCTAAATAGGTTTTATTTATTTATTAATTAGTTTAGTTACTTTTTATTTAATTTGTTTTATTTAGTTAAATTAGTTTAATTAAATTGTAAAATTAATAGTTTTAATAAATAAATAATATAAAAATAATATTTTTATAAAAATTGTATTTTTTTACAACTTTTTGTATATTTTATATTTTGTCCCCTTTTAATCGTTTTAGCGTAACTTTTGTATTTTTAGCTCATATTTAGTTTTAAACTTAGTTTTTGCCATAGTTATTTTTACTTCTAGATTTTTAGTCTTTGCCGTATAATTCCTTAAGTGCTTTTTCTTTAGACTAAGATTTAGGTGCTTTAGAATTTTGCGACGCCTTTTTAAGTTTTAGTTTCTTTTTAAGTTATTTCCATTTGGGATTTAGTTTTTCCTGTAAGCTTTAATATTTTTAGACGACTTTTACCTATGTATCAATTATCATTCCAATTAGTAATCTCAATTTGCGATTATAATTTTAAGTTAGTTGTAGTAATAAGGTTAGGTTAGTCAAGTATTTTTAAGTTTTATAAGTTTCTTTTATTTTTCCGTCACCTTTTATGTTTTAACCATTTTTCTTTTTCGACCTTTTCCGACGAACTCTTTTTCTTTCTTATTTCTCGCTATTCTAGTTTTTAGGACATAGATTTTTATTCTACTTCTTATCTAAATTTCTTAAAATTACGAAAATTTATTTTAAGTGGTTAAATTGATAGACATCAAAATTTTCTGGTTTGTAGTAATAGTTGGATTTGTACGTGGACCGGGTTATTGGAGCCAAACAGTCCTCAATTATATTGAGACCAAACGAATCCTGCCCCTCTGCTGCATCTTTTGGCTATTCCAAACGTGGGCAAAATCAGAAAAGTCTATTGATTGGATAACTTATTATAATTTTTCTTTCCTTTTAAAAAACTAATAGGATATTCAGTGAATGCACCGAGCAAGACGTTCACCACCTTTTGTACGTTCACCACCTGTAACTAGATCAAGACATTTAGCAAATATTACCACCTTTGATTTTTGTTTAGAATCGTCATCCAGTCGACCAAGTACTCCAGTTCAAATTTCCGATAATCCATTTTTTGAACCCGACCTCACAATTGAGAATCCGGAGAATATTCAGGAACGATTCGTAGATCCTGAACCACTAAACTTTCCTCCGGAACCACCAATCATTCAAACAGAGATTGTTGAGGAACGAACCATTAAATCAGAATCCTCTAGTGACTCCGATTCAACAAATTCAATTATGGAGAATCTGGAACCTTTAAGTATGGAAGACCGAATGAGAGCTAAACGCACTGGCCAAGGTCACGCAATTACTCATCCAGACATTAATGCGCCAGATTATGAAATCAAAGGACAAATTCTACACATGGTGACTAATCAATGCCAATTTAGTGGTGCACCGAAGGAAGATCCAAATGAACATTTACGTACCTTTAATAGGATCTGCACACTATTTAAAATCCGAGAAGTGGAGGATGAACAGATATATCTCATGTTATTTCCCTGGACTTTAAAGGGAGAAGCCAAAGATTGGTTGGAATCGTTACCTGAAGGGGCGATCGATACATGGGACGTTTTAGTTGAAAAATTTCTTAAACAATTCTTTCCGGCATCTAAAGCCGTAAGACTTCAAGCAGAAATTGTTACGTTTACACAGAAGCCGAATGAAACTCTATATGAGGCGTGGACAAGATATGGAAAGTTGTTAAGAGGATGTCCGCAACATGGTTTAGACACCTGTCAAATAGTACAAATATTCTACCAAGGATGCGACATCACTACAAGGAAAGACATGGATATAGCAGCTGGTGGTTCTATTATGAAGAAAACCTAAACTGATGCTTACAAAATTATTGATAACACTGCTTCCCACTCACATGAGTGGCACCAAGAAAAAGATATCGTTAGATCATCTAAAGCAGCTAGAGCCGATTCTAGCCATGACTTAGATTCCATTTCCGCAAAGATAGATGTTGTGGAGAGACGAATGGAAAAGATGACTAAAGATATTCACTCAATACGAATTAGTTGTGAGCAGTGTGGAGGACCACATTTGACAAAAGATTGTCTCAGTATTGAATTAACAATGGAACAAAGAGAGAATATTTCATACATAAACCAAAGGCCTGGAAATAATTATCAGAATAATTATCAACCGCCAAGACCAATTTACAATCAAAACCAGAATTATAACAGAAATATTCCATACAACAACCAACAAGGTCCTAGCAATCAACAAGTATCCAATAATACTTACAACCAGCAAAGACCTAATTTTCAAAACAAACCACCACAACAAACCGATGATAAAAAGCCGAATTTAGAAGATATGATGACGAAGCTAGTTGAAACTCAAACGCAGTTTTTCACATCTCAGAAACAAACCAATGAATAAAATGCTCAAGCATTTAGAAATCAACAAGCTTCTATTCAAAATCTGGAACAAGAAGTAAGTAACGTAGCAAGGTTAATAGGTGAAAGAAAACCGGGAAGTCTACCTAGTGATACAAATGCTAACCCCCGGAATGAAACAGCTAAAGCCATTACCACAAGAAGTGGTACAACACTTAAACCACCTGAAATACCTGTAACTTCTGATGAAGCTATTCCTACTCCACAAGAACCACAACCTGATCAAGATAAGGAAAAAGAACCGGTAGTTGAAAAGGTTAATGAAGATAACACAGTTAAGGCTAAACCTTATGTTAAACCATACCAACCACCACTTCCTTACCCGAGTAAAATGAAGAAAGAGAAACTTGAAGCCGAGCAATCCAAATTCTTGGATATGTTTAAACAGATAAATGTAAATGTTCCTTTCATTGATGTGATTTCAGGAATGCCTAGATATGCTAAATTCTTGAAAGATCTAATCTCAAATAGAAAGAAAATGGAAGAACTCTCGGCCGTTACCATGAATGCTAATTGTTCAGCAGTGCTGTTGAATAAGATACCAGAAAAATTATCTGATCCAGGAAGTTTCACAATTCCATGTTTTCTGGGTAGTCTTAGTTCAATAGAAGCATTAGCAGACTTAGGTGCTAGTATAAATTTAATGCAGTATTCACTATACGCTAAACTAGACCTTGGAGAATTGAAACCAACCAGAATAAGCATACAACTAGCCGATAGATCAATAAAATATCGTAGTGGGATAATGGAGAACATGCTAGTTAAAGTTGGTACTTTAGTATTTCCAGTAGATTTTGTTGTTCTGGACATGGAAGAAGATTCTCAAGTTCCTCTCATGTTAGGAAGACCATTCTTAAACACGGCTAAAGCAATGATAGACGTGTTCGGTAAGAAATTGACCCTAAGTATAGAGGATGAGAGTGTTACCTTTTTAGTTGATAGAGCAATGCAACAACCACAATCTGCAGATGATACATGTTATTATATTCAAACTATAGATGCACATGCAGAATTATTAGAAGAATTCCCAGAATTACAAGGAACAGGAGAATGTTCTTTAGGAGAAGGTAATGAACCAATTGATGAAGCTGAAATGTTAGCTACACTTATATCTAATGGATATGAACCAACAACAGAAGAAATTCAAATGCTAAAAGAAGAAGACAGATATCGATATAAATCATCGATAGAAGAACCTCCGAAACTAGAGTTAAAGCCACTTCTAAACCATTTGGAATACGCTTATTTACATGGTGAATCTGAATTACCTGTAATAATATCGTCTTCTCTTACTGAAAATGAGAAATCACAACTCATTTCTGTGTTGAAAGCTCATAAACCAGCCATTGCATGGAAGATTCATGATATTAAAGGAATAAGTCCTTCGTATTGCACACATAAAATCCTTATGGAAGAAGGTCATAAAACGTATGTGCAACGCCAACGAAGACTAAATCCTAATATGCAAGATGTAGTTAAGAAAGAGATTATTAAACTGCTAGACGCAGGTCTAATTTATCCAATTTCTGATAGTCCATGGGTAAGCCCAGTTCAATGCGGGCCTAAGAAGGGTGGCATGACTGTCATTACAAATGAGAAAAATGAGCTTATTCCTACTAGGACTGTAACGGGATGGCGTGTGTGTATTGATTATAGAAAATTAAATGATGCCACCAGAAAAGATCACTTTCCCTTACCTTTCATTGATCAAATGTTGGAAAGATTAGCCGGAAATAGTTACTATTGTTTTCTAGATGGATTTTCCGGATATTTTCAAATTCCAATAGCACCCGAAGATCAAGAGAAAACCACATTCACGTGCCTTTATGGTACTTTTGCTTACAAACGCATGCCATTTGGACTTTGCAACGCCCCTGCAACCTTTCAAAGGTGTATGATGGCGATTTTTCATGACATGATAGAAGAATGCATGGAAGTTTTCATGGATGACTTTTCAGTCTTCGGTGATACATTTGAATCATGTCTAGTTAATCTGGAACGAATGCTTATTAGATGCGAACAATCAAATCTAGTTCTTAATTGGGAGAAATGCCATTTTATAGTTAAAGAAGGCATCGTTCTTGGTCATAAAATTTCAAAAGAAGGAATTGAAGTGGATAGAGCTAAAGTAGATGTAATTACTAAACTTCCACATCCCACCAATGTTAGAGGAGTTAGGAGTTTTCTAGGGCATGCCGGTTTTTACCGACGTTTCATAAAAGATTTTTCTAAAATTGCCACTCCTATGAATAAACTCCTAGAAAAGGATGCTCCATTCATCTTTTCAGATGAGTGTATCAAATCTTTTAATATTCTTAAAGAAAAACTCACTAATGCGCCGATCATGATAATACCAAATTGGAATCTACCATTTGAACTAATGTGCGATGCAAGTGATTTTGCAATGGGAGCCGTTTTAGGACAAAGGATTGAAAAACGATTTCAACCTATATATTATGCTAGTAAGACGTTACAAGGAGCACAAACGAACTATACAACTACTGAAAAAGAACTCCTTGCTATTGTCTTTGCTTTTGACAAATTTCTATCATATCTCATTCTAGCAAAAACGGTGGTCTATACCGACCATTCTGCTCTTAGATACCTATTTTCAAAACAAGATGCTAAACCAAGATTAATCCGTTGGATCTTACTCTTACAAGAGTTTGATATTGAAATTCGAGATAAAAGAGGAGCAGAAAATCTCGCCGCTGATCATCTTTCTCGTCTTGAAAATCCCGAATTAGAAGTTCTAAATGAATCGGCCATACAAGACAACTTTCCTGATGAATATCTATTGAAGATAGATTATAAAGAAATTCCATGGTTTGCAGACTATGCAAACTACTTACTATGTGGATTCCTTGAAAAAGGATTATCGTACCAAAGACGAAAGAAATGTCATTCAAGTATGTGAAGTATTTGACATTTGGGGTATTGACTTTATGGGTCCATTTCCAAAATCTCATAATAATCTATATATACTCGTAGCCATTGATTATGTATCTAAATGGGCGGAAGCACAAGCTCTCCCAACTAACGATGCACGAGTTGTAGTCAACTTTTCAAAACGTCTTTTTGCAAGGTTTGGAACACCGAAAGCTTTAATAAGTGATCGGGGTACCCATTTCTGTAATAATCAACTTGAGAAAGTTCTTAAAAGATATGGAGTAACTCATAAAATCTCCACCGCATATCATCCACAAACAAGTGGACAAGTTGAAAATACCAACCGAGCTTTAAAACGTATTCTAGAGAAAACCGTAGGATCAAATCCGAAGGAATGGTCCATTAAATTGGACGATGCACTCTGGGCTTTTAGAACAGCCTACAAAACTCCAATTGGAACCACACCTTTTAGACTTGTTTATGGAAAAGCATGTCATCTTCCAGTAGAAATTGAACACAAAGCATTTTAGGCTTTGAAGACATGTAATCTTGATTTACATGAAGCCGGACGTCTACGATTAAGTCATGAAGCATACGAAAATTCGTTAATCTATAAAGAAACAATGAAGAAATGGCATGATAAAAGAATCAGAAGTTCAAAAGAATTTAAAGAAGGAGACAGAGTTCTTCTTTTCAATTCACGATTCAAGCTATTTCCTGGAAAATTGAAATCAAGATGGTCTGGACCATTCATAGTCAAAAGAGTTTTCCCATACGGAACGATAGAATTAATAAATTCAAATGGGATTGAATTTAAAGTTAATGGTCACAGAGTTAAACATTACATACATGGTCCGATGGAAGTCAACAACGAAGTTAATCACAATTTCGATACCACAGCTGACTAAATGTGGGGAGAATCAAGTCTTTAAAGGATAATATGTATTTCTGTTAGAGTTAGATTGTCTGTTTTCGTGTAGTTCTCGAAAATGGAACCAGAATGGTCTTTCCCTAGCAGACCCTAAAGAACTAGTCTTCTCCCCCCATTCTGCATTTTTAATTTTTTTTAGGAAATGAAGACTGCCTGTGAACTAAACCATGGTCTAATGCTACACGCTTTGATCACTAAACGTAATAATGACACACTACCGAGTGAAATAGTATCAGTAATCAGAGAAAGAATGGACGGAGTTATAAAAGAATCCAGATGCGAAGATAATAAGTTACAATTTGGTAAAGGAAAATCAAAATCCGCAGTGAAAAGAAGAGCACGACACCTAGAAAGATGTCACAAATGCAGAAAATGGTCACATGGAGGTAAATGTTCAAATAATCAAACATATTCAAATATCGAATTTGTTACTTTATGCAGAGACGGACCGTTCATATGTTTAGAAGAAAAGACACTGAATGCTCGAGGTTACGCCTATGTAGCTATGGAAAACCAATTAAACCGACTATCTTATGAATGGGATAGATCATATAGCTAAGAAATCTATTTCACAGGTATATCTGTACAGTTTTTATTTTTTATTTTTTTATTTTTAACCTTTTGATAATAAACGCTAATTTGTTCTCTATAAAGTATTAAATTGGTATTGAATAAAATTAGGTTTGGAGACCGAAATTGTTGATATCATTCAAAAATTTATTACATCACTGCGAAATTTAACGTTTATTCTTAAGGTATAAATATCTTTAAACAATCAACCCAAAATATTTCAAAAATTCGTCATGAGTTAAATTAGGTCTTGGAACCGAAATTACTTTACCGAAAAGAGGGGCGCATATTTTTGATAATATTTGATTGATTAAAGTGGGATAAAAAGCCAAAAAGATTTTTAATTTTATTTTTACCATGTTTTTAAAATATATATATAAATCTTAAATTAATATTGTAAACTTTGTAAAAACAATATTTTTAAAATTGTAAATATTTGAAAAAATTAATATAAGTTTGGTGTGAATTTTTAATGTTATGCATTTTAAATTGTAAGTTTGGTGTGAATTTATAATATGAATTTTTTTTAAATTAAGTTTGGTGTGAATTTTTAATTTTTAAAATATGAATTTTTAATTTTATGCATTTCAAATTTTAAGTTTGGTGTGAATTTTTAATATTAATTTTGAATTTTATATTTAAGTTGTGTGAATTTAAAAACAAAAATTTACTTTATCTCATTAAGTTAAAAATATGATTTGTAAAATTCGTCGTAAGTTGAAGACTAGGTCTTTGAACCGAAATTGCTTTACCCAAGGGAGGGACGAGAACTTTTATTATCATTATTTTTAATCTTATTGAATTAAAGTATGCCAAAAACATTAAAAAACCCAAAAATCTTAGCTTTTAAAACAATCGCTACAAAAAGACAAATTTTAAAATTTTGTCGAAGGACGGACTAGGACATCGATCCGAAACGACCTCGTCCTAAATAACAAGGGAAACAAAATTTTAAAATTAATTACTTAATTGTTTTAATTAGTATAAGTTAAAAAAAAAAAAAATCTGCGAAAACCTGCGCAAAAAACCCGAAAAATACACCCCAAAATCACAATTTTTAACCGTTAATCATCAAATTTTTTACTAAAATCATGTTGAGAAGGATGCTATCAAGGAATTACTCAAGAAAAATGGTGAATTTCTACACCTAAACACCATTTAATCCGAAAATTAGTGTTCTTGAGCAATTTTTTCCCCAATTTGATTTTGATGCTTTTTAGTGTAATTAGGCTTAAATTGTTTATGTATTATGCTTGTATAACCTAGATTGATGCTATTTAACATAATTAGAAGCCTTAAACTTCATATTTTGAGTAATCTAGGGTTTGTGTTCTTGAGCAAAATTGGGGCTTTTTGATATAAACAGGTTATGGCCGATTTTTGTCATGAATTGTTGCTAAATTAAGTAGTGTAACATGTTTAGGTAGTTAAATGATCCAAACTTTGAGCCTAAACATGATTTTGAGAATTAAAGTGGACTTTTTCAAGTCTAAAATTCATGAACTTGATTTTTGAGAGATAATGCCATTTGAAACTTGTTTAATTGCTAGTAATGATTATTTTGACATGTTATTTGAGTTGAATGCTTATGAACTTGGCGAACATTTTCGTATATGCTTATTTGAAAAAGTGTGGATTTGATAAAAATGTGAAAATGAGCTTAAGTTTGATATAAATTGATCATGTCATTGTAATTATTTTGATTGATGATTTTGCTGACACTAATGCATATTTGGATGCACAAAAATTGTGTTTAATGTGTTTTGCAGACTGAAAGGGGTGAATCTTCATCCCAAGCTCTCAATGCTCCTGCTGAGAATGCGGAACAACAAGAGGTGGATAACTACTACAAGCAGGATATACCTCATCCAGTCATGACATTTTCTGATATGCACTTGGAAGAGTTGCACCCGAACCTGAGATTTGACAGACTTTGGATTGATTATCCAAAATACCAAAGGGGTTTGCATACTCTTCATTCTAAGGTTGTTGAGGTACCTAGGGTCATAGAATGGGGACCCTTAGAAGCTGTAGAATTGGCCGGGCCAATTAGGGAATTACTTGTACAGAGGTATGGTAATTCTACTTTTAATGACTGGGTACGTTTATTCACCATGCGTAGACCTGTATATAAAGTATGGTGTGAAGAATTGTTGTGTAGTATAGAATTAAATGATAGGGTAGCTAGTTTAACCGATCGATCTTTTATTAGATTTTTGTTAGAAGGTTCGATGTGCCACATGTCTTTACTAGACATGGCTCAGGCTTTACGTATATATACACCTGAGGAGTTAGCATCTGCCGATTGTAGAGGTTGATACTAAATGGTAGAAAGATAGATGAAAATTTTGATACACACGGTGTGTGGAGTCAAATGACAAGCCATCACCGTTTCAAAGGGGGAAATTACTCTTATTTGGATATAGATAGAGCTAAATTAAGAGTGATTCATAGGTTTTTAGCTAATTCGATTACACAAAGAGGTAAGAACAAGGAAAAGGTAAATGAACAGGATTTGTTTTACCATATGTGTATTCGAGACCCACAAAGCACTGTAAGTATACCTTATTGTGTGGGTTATTATTTATCAGCTATGGTAAGGGGGATGAGACCGCATAGCATAATAGGAGGTGGTATTTTTATTACTTTGATTGCTGAATATCTCGGTGTGGATATAAGTCGGGGGGGATTATTAGTAGAAGAACCAGAACCCCGCGATACTATAGGTTTAAATGTATACCATGGTGCGAAAGTTTTGAAGTGGCGAAATAACGCCGCAGTACAATACCATGGTAGACATCCACAGGTTGAGAGAAACCAACAGCAAGGTAATGTAGGAGGGGGAAATGAGATGCAAGAAATGCAAAGGTTTATAGCTTCACAGGAATACGAAAATGCTAGACAGAGAGCATTTGAAGATTGGCAAGTTCATCAGAACCAAATCATAGCTCATTGCCAACATATAGGTAGAAACTATATTCCTACACCAAAACCCATATTCCCTCCCTGGTCTATAGAGATGCAACCACCGTATCCTACGTATAACCCTGCCGAAGCATTCTATAGCACCTATGGTTATGCCTGGAACCCCTATTGGTACCAGTATCATCCCTAGTCTACTTAGTTTTATTTATTTTGTAATTTATAATATTGATACGTTTAATACTTATGTTAATATTGTAATAGTTTTTATAATTTTCTAACTTTTATTCCTAGATTTTAATAATTTTTGAATGTGGGGTAATATACCAAACTTCAAAAATATGTATATATGTTTGCAGTTTATCTTATGTACACAACAGGGTAAAACAACGCATTTTCAAAGACTAGCATTAAGTTCAGCAAAAAGCAACTAATTTTGACGACAAGATGCAAAATATATGTGAAATAACAACAAAACGGAATGAACAAATGATGTGCACCATTTATCATTCAGCAAATAAACGCCAATATATTTGGAAACTTTGGTAAAAATTTAATCATTTTCACACAAATCACCCTCAATAATTTAAATTGTTACTGATTTCTTGCAAATGAGGGCATTGCAAGATCTTAAGTGTGGGAAGGGGTTAAATTCTTTCAGATTTTAAATTTTTTTACTTTATACACTTGGTTACCATTAAAAATACTAGTAAAGCAATAGTTGTATTAGAATCTAGTGCTCTCTGATAATAAAGAACAGCCCTAGTCTTATATACTGACTACCCAATTCTAGTAAAATTTTTAAAAATTTTCAATTAAATGAACTCAAAATCATGTTTATACATATTTATGAACAATAAAACTAGGTTTTAACACCGAAATTATTGTTACCTCAGAAAAGGACAAAAATTGAGAAACAAACCAAAATGTTAAAATTCATTTAAAATGGAATGGAGGACGATAAAAAGGAAAATAAAAGCCAAGTGTGGGAAAATTTACCAAGTTATCTTAAACATATGTCACATATTTTTGTACAAATAACTGAAAATACTTTTGCTTTGGACTAAACTAAAAAGTTTTACCTGATTTACTGTAAGAAAGATGGATCTACACGATGAATCAATTCCATCATTAAAAGGAAGTAAAGTCTTCCGAAAAAGACACGCGCTTCTTGATTTAGGTCATGAAGTTGTCGTCTAGACCAGCTGTAGGTTGACGAAAAATCTAGAAAAGTCATCACTAAAATCAGCAGGAAATCCACGAACCTCAGCATTAAACAGGGTCGCCAAGTGGTCAGATTTATCCTAACCATGAGAAGGATTTATCTCGTACAATGGGGGGGGCACCATGCAAATTAGCTTGATAAGACTAATGAATCAGATCCCCAGAAAGGATAATCTCCTTAAAGATCAAAAATCAGTTTTTAAGACTGATATTACTCAATCCTTGAGATTGACCTTAAAGATTGAGAATTACAAACTCATGGAATTCAATGATATCTAAACTTGAGCTTGAACGAGAAAATATTTTGATCAAAATTACAAACCGATTTGTTTTCTGAAAACCCTATTTTCAATGCGTTCATTACCTTTGAACGTAAAATCCTAGGAATTCACCTGGAATTCATTAGGTCACCTGAACCAAATCGGGTGTCAACCGTAAGAACGGTGGTTGCATAGTGGTCAAGGACAGGACCTTGTGCCAGACCAAAAAATTATAAGGGTGAGCCTTACTATTGCTCCTACCAAGGATAGTAATTGCGTCTGACACGTTATAGACCATAATTAAAAGCATGTCAGGGGACATTGCCTTAACAGTTGCTTGTTCAACGCTTTCCTTTACAACTGGACGGTAGTTTACCGAAAGGTAATATACGGGACAAGTAAACTGGACGTGTTGCTTTCCAAATACAAGGTTAGCGAGTGGGTGACACAAAACTGCAAGTTTTGAGCTAAAATTTTCAAATCTGAAACCCACCAAACCCACAAAAATATTTTGCAAACACCGGTAAAGGGTTATTCCGGAAAACTTATCTAGGGTAAAAACTAGATTTAATTTTCAAAAGATCAAATGTTTTCATAAAGATCCAATTTCCTTAATGGATCTAAATTTTTATAGTCATGTGGGACTGTAAACCATATCATTACTACCATTGTTTATACCACCGTATAGAAATCACTGATGTACAAAGTGTGAAGAATAAAGAAGTGATTCTAGTATTTCAAGACGATATTGCTTGAGGACAAGCAACGCTCAAGTGTGGGAATATTTGATAATGCTAAAAACGAACATATATTTCATAGCATTATTCCTCAAGAAAGACAAGCTTTTAGTTGCAATTGTTCTATTTACAAGTGATATTCGTTTAAATAATAAAAGGTGAAGACAAAAGACAGATTCGACGAATTGAAGACGCAAACGACCAAAAAGCTCAAAAGTACAAAATACAATCAAAGAGGTTCCAATTATTGATAAGAAACGTCTCGAAATTACAAGAGTACAAGATTCAAAACGCAAAGTACAAAATATTAAATTGTACGCAAGGACGTTCGAAAATCCGGAACCGGGACCAGAGTCAACTCTCAACGCTCGACGCAACGGACTAAAAATTACAAGTCAACTATGCACATAAATATAATATAATATTTAAATAATTCTTATAATTATTTAATATATTATATTTATTTATAAAACCGTCGGTAAACAAAGAGCCAAACTCGTGTGAGCTGTAAAAGCAAACTCCGCGACTCGCGGAGTTTGAACGCCAAAAATGTCGCGAGTCGCGGAGCCCCAAGTTTTCAAAATTCCTATAAAAGCAAACGAATTCTGATCGCAAAAATCACCAATATATCCATCCATCTATCTAAACGTATATATTTATATTTATATTATAATTTTAATTTTAATTTTAATTTTAATTCTAATAATAAGGGTATGTTAGCGAATGTTGTAAGGGTGTAAGTCGAAATTCTGTCCGTGTAACGCTACGCTATTTTTAATCATTGTAAGTTATGTTCAACCTTTTTAATTTAATGTCTCGTAGCTAAGTTATTATTATGCTTATTTAATCCGAAGTAATCATGATGTTGGGCTAATTACTAAAATTGGGTAATTGGGCTTTGTACCATAATTGGGGTTTGGACAAAAGAACGACACTTGTGGAAATTAGACTATGGGCTATTAATGGGTTTTATATTAACTAAACAATACCTTGTTAATTTAATATACAAACTTATAATTCGACGTATTTATATATAACCACATACGCTTGACTGGGTACGGTGGGCGGGATATCTATAAATACCAATAATTATTCATTTTACCGGATACGGAACTGGATTAATAGTTAATAGACTTGTTGAAACAGGGGTGAATTACATTCAAGGGTAATTGGTGTAATTGTTAACAAAGTAGTAAAACCTTGGTTTACACGCAGTCGATAACCTGGTGTATTCATTAAACAAAGTATTAAAACCTTGTTACAATTCGAATCCCCAATTAGTTGGAATATTTGACTTCGGGAATAAAAATAATTTGACGAAGGCTTTCGCTCTTTATATTTATGACTGATGGACTATTATGGACAAATCCGTATGGACATATTAAATAATCCAGGACAAAGGACAATTAACCCATGGGCATAAAACTAAAATCAACACGTCAAACATCATGATTACGGAAGTTTAAATAAGCATAATTCTTTTATTTCATATTTAATTTCCTTTATTTTATATTTAATTGCACTTCTAATTATCGCATTTTTTAATTATCGCAAGTTTATTTTATCGCACTTTTATTATTCGCAATTTCATTATCGTTATTTACTTTACGCTTTAAATTAAGTCTTGTATTTATTTATTATTTTACATTTGGTTTTAACTGCGACTAAAGTTTTAAAATAGACAAACCGGTCATTAAACGGTAAAAACCCCCTTTATAATAATAATATTACTTATATATATATTTGTATTTTTATAAAAGTAAACTAATATAGCGTTAAACTTTGTTTAAAGATTTCCCTGTGGAACGAACCGGACTTACTAAAAACTACACTACTGTACGATTAGGTACACTGCCTATAAGTGTTGTAGCAAGGTTTAAGTATATCCATTCTCTAAATAAATAAATATCTTGTGTAAAATTGTATCGTATTTAATAGTATTTTCTTGTAAAATTTAATAGTATTTTATACCCCTCTGCTCAAACTATCAGCAACACTCTTTTGCAATCGAGATAACCAACTAATCGCCGTCTTCCCCATTGTGAAAACATAAACCGTAGTGCTTTTCCCCGAATCATCACATCCACCCAAATTAGCATCCGCATAACCTCTAAGTATGAGATTGTTTTTGGAGAAACACAATCCCATATTAGAAGTACCTTTCAAATAACGAAGCAACCATTTGACCGCTTCCCAATGCTCTTTCCCCGGATTAGACATATAACGACTTACAACTCCCACTGCTTGAGCAATATCGGGTCTTGTACAAACCATGGCATACATAATACTACCCACGGCCGATGCATATGGAACCTTTTCCATATCCTTCTTGTCTCTTTCCGTTTTTGGTGATTGACTTTTTGATAACTTTAAGGTGCTTTCCAAAGGCATAGAACGAGCCTTTGAATCTTCCATGTTGAACCTCTCTACTACTTTCTCAATATATTTGGATTGAGACAAGTATAGAGTACCCTTTACACGATCGCACACAATACTCATACCAAGTATTTGCCTAGCACCGCCAAGATCTTTCATCTCGAATTCTCGGGAAACTAATCCCTTCAACTTGTTAATTTTGGACATGTTTGAACCTGCAAGCAACATGTCATCAACATACAACAATAAGATTATGTAAGAATACTTGAATTTCTTCAAGTAGCAACAGTGATCCGCTTCACATCTTAAGAAACCAATCTTCTTCATAAACTCGTCAAACTTCAAGTACCATTGCCGAGGTGCTTGCTTCAATCCATACAAACTTTTATTTAGCTTACAAACCCACTTCTCTTTACCGTTTACCTCAAAGCCCTCGGGTTGCCTCATGTAGATCTCTTCAACAAGATCACCATGTAAGAATGCAGTTTTTACATCTAGTTGCTCAAGATGTAAGTCTTTGGATGCGACTATAGAAAGTACCAAACGGATAGTAGTCATTTTAACTACCGGTGAAAATATCTCTTTGTAGTCAACCCCTTCCTTTTGTTGAAAGCCTTTGACTACCAAACGAGCCTTGTACCTTTTCTTGCCATCCGACTCATTCTTGATTCGATACACCCATTTGTTTTGCAACGCCTTTTTATCATGAGGTAACTTCACTAGTGACCAAGTTTTATTCTTCTCAAGTGACCCCATCTCTTCTTTCATGGCAAGCTCCCATTGTATGAATTCTTTTGTTTTCCTTGCCTCAAAGTAACTTTCGGGTTCACCATTCTCGGTATAGAGCAAGTAGTTTGCTGATGGAGAATACCTAAGATTAGGTTTGGGCACTCTAGTCGAGCGTCTTGGTGTAGGAGTAACCGAAATGGTTGGACCGGTTTCATTTGTGTCCTCCTCATCACTAGAGCTCGCACTATGTTCGGAATCATCACCGCTTTCCGAATCATCCCCATCATTAGCATTTTCCGACGCCTCACCGTTATTTGGCAATTCATTGTTTCCCAAACTCCCACTAGAACCTGCAAGATCATCAATAGAAACATCGTCAAAAGTAACTTGACTCGGTTTAGGACTCCCCGTTTCCGGTTTACCATAGACCGAATCTTCATCAAAAGTAACATCTCGCGAATGAATTACTTTTCTAGTTTCGTTGTCCCAACAACGATAGCCCATTTCATCCGACCCGTAGCCTACGAAAATACACTTCTTTGACTTAGTTTCAAGCTTGTCTTTATCCGCATCTTTGGTCTTCACATATGCATTACACCCAAAGATCCTAAGGTGACCATAACTCACCTTCTTGCCTTGCCATTCTTCCTCAGGAATTCGGAAACCTAACGGTGTTGAGAGTCCCCTATTTATCAAATAAGCCGCCGTATTGACCGCATCCGCCCAAAACATTTTAGGCAAACCGGCATGTAGTCTCATACTCTTAGCCCTTTCATTTAACGTACGATTCATACGTTCGGCGACCCCATTGTGTTGCGGTGTCTCTGGTACCTTTTTCAACATTCTAATACCGAGCTTTGCACAATGGTCTTTAAACTCAAGACTACCATATTCCCCTCCATTATCCGACTTCAAGCTCTTGACTTTCAAGTTAGTTTCATTTTCTACCATAGCTTTCCATTTCACAAAAGTATTAAATACATCGGATTTAGCTTTAAGAAAATAAACCCATACCTTTCGAGTGGAGTCGTCAATGAAGGTGACATAATAGCGAGAACCTCCATGTGATTCTACATTGGTTGGACCAAACACATCCGTATGAACGAGCTCCAATTTCTCCAACTTAGGTGCATTCCCTGATTTCCCAAAGGTCACCTTCTTTTGCTTCCCATATACACATGGTTCGCAAAACCCAAGTTCTACCTTTTTCAAATCCGGAATTCTCCCACTCGAAACAAGCATCTTCATACCCTTCTCACTCATATGCCCGAGTCTTCGGTGCCATAGAGTTGATTCGGACACAACATTAATCGTAGCAACCACCGTGTCTTCATCAAACACTTCAATCATATAAAGAGTTCCCCTTTTATGTCCACGAGCCACAATACTACTACCCTTAACCACCTTCCATTGGCGGTTTTCAAAAGTAACCGCGTTACCTTCATCATCTAATTGACCAACCGAAATAAGTTTCCTTTTCAATTTAGGAATGTACCTTACGTTCTTCAAAGTCCAATTAGAACCAAGAGTAGTCTTCAAAACAACATCTCCAATGCCCTCTATATTGAGTTGGTTGTTGTCCGCCAATCTCACCTTGCCTTGGTATGAACAAAAATTCTTCATCATGCTTTTGATATGAGTAGCATGAAACAAAGATCCCAAATCCAAAATCCAGACTCCATAGAATTTTCAACACTACACAAAAGTGCATCATCACTTTCCCCTTCGGCTAAGTTTACACCTTTCGTGGAACCATTTTTGCAATTCCTTTGAAAGTGCCCCTTTTGATTGCAACCCCAACAAGTAACTTCACTTCTATCCTTCGATGGATACCTCTTCTTAGACTTCTTCCTACCCTTCTTCTCATCGCGTTCAAATTTTATACCCCGGTTGTCGGTACTTAACAAAGAACCGGATGTCGATTCCCCCGAATTTCTCCTACGAGTATCTTCACCAAGAATCAAGTCCCTTATTCCTTCAAACGCTAGCTTAGTAGTTCCCGTAGAGCTACTAACCGCGGTAACCGTACCCGACCAACTTTCCGGTAATGATGAAAGCAAGATAAGTGCTTTTAGTTCTCTACCGATTCAAGTCTTGAAACGATATTATTAAATTCATTGATATGATCCGTTGCACTCGTACCTTCCTTCATTTTAGTATTAAATAATTGACGCATGAGAAATACCTTATTTGCAGCTGTAGGTTTCTCATACATGTTAGAGAGTGCTTTCAAGCAAGCAAACATCGTCTTCTCATTCACAACGTTGTATGCAACGTTCTTAGCAAGTGAAAGACGAATAGCACCCAAAGCTTGACGATCCAAAAGCGTCCAATCGGCATCGTTCATGCTTTCGGGCTTGGTCTCTAACAAGGGTTGGTGTAGCTTCTTTTGATACAAGTAATCTTCAATTTGCATCTTCCAAAAGCCAAAGTCTCTCCCATCAAATCGGTCGATTCTAAACTTCCCATCTTTCACCATCGTTCCCTTAACGAAATCTTGTGCTCTGATACTAGTTGTTAGGATATTAGTGAAATGTCCCGTTCTTATTGATTAAAAACATTCCATATTAATTGATTTCGTTGCGAGGTTTTGACCTCTATATGAGACGTTTTTCAAAGACTGCATTCATTTTAAAACAAACCATAACCTTTATTTCATCAATAAAGGTTTAAAAAACTTTACGTAGATTATCAAATAATGATAATCTAAAATATCCTGTTTACACACGACCATTACATAATGATTTACAATACAAATATGTTACAACAAAATAAGTTTCTTGAATGCAGTTTTTACACAATATCATACAAGCATGGACTCCAAATCTCGTCCTTATTTAAGTATGCAACAGCGGAAGCTCTTAATAATCACCTGAGAATAAACATGCTTAAAACGTCAACAAAAATGTTGGTGAGTTATAGGTTTAACCTATATATATCAAATCATAATAATAGACCACAAGATTTCATATTTCAATACACATCCCATACATAGAGATAAAAATCATTCATTTGGTGAACACCTGGTAACCGACATTAACAAGATGCATATATAAGAATATCCCCATCATTCCGGGACACCCTTCGGATATGATATAAATTTTGAAGTACTAAAGCATCCGATACTTTGGATGGGGTTTGTTAGGCCCAATAGATCTATCTTTAGGATTCGCGTTAATTAGGGTGTCTATTCCCTAATTCTTAGATTACCAGACTTAATAAAACGGGGCATATTCGATTTCGATAATTCAACCATAGAATGTAGTTTCACGTACTTGTGTCTATTTTGTAAATTATTTATAAAACCTGCATGTATTCTCATCCCAAAAATATTAGATTTTAAAAGTGGGACTATAACTCGCTTTCACAGATTTTTACTTCGTCGGGAAGTAAGACTTGGCCACTGGTTGATTCACGAACCTATAACAATATATACATATATATCAAAGTATGTTCAAAATATATTTACAACACTTTTAATATATTTTGATGTTTTAAGTTTATTAAGTCAGCTGTCCTCGTTAGTAACCTACAACTAGTTGTTCACAGTTAGATGTACAGAAATAAATCGATAAATATTATCTTGAATCAATCCACGACCCAGTGTATACGTATCTCAGTATTGATCACAACTCAAACTATATATATTTTGGAATCAACCTCAACCCTGTATAGGTAACTCCAACATTCACATATAGAGTGTCTATGGTTGTTCCGAAATATATATAGATGTGTCGACATGATAGGTCGAAACATTGTATACGTGTCTATGGTATCTCAAGATTACATAATATACAATACAAGTTGATTAAGTTATGGTTGGAATAGATTTGTTACCAATTTTCACGTAGCTAAAATGAGAAAAATTATCCAATCTTGTTTTACCCATAACTTCTTCATTTTAAATCCGTTTTGAGTGAATCAAATTGCTATGGTTTCATATTGAACTCTATTTTATGAATCTAAACAGAAAAAGTATAGGTTTGTAGTCAGAAAAATAAGTTACAAGTCGTTTTTGTAAAGGTAGTCATTTCAGTCGAAAGAACGACGTCTAGATGACCATTTTAGAAAACATACTTCCACTTTGAGTTTAACCATAATTTTTGGATATAGTTTCATGTTCATAATAAAAATTATTTTCTCAGAATAACAACTTTTAAATCAAAGTTTATCATAGTTTTTAATTAACTAACCCAAAACAGCCCGCGGTGTTACTACGACGGCGTAAATCCGGTTTTACGGTGTTTTTCGTGTTTCCAGGTTTTAAATCATTAAGTTAGCATATCATATAGATATAGAACATGTGTTTAGTTGATTTTAAAATTCAAGTTAGAAGGATTAACTTTTGTTTGCGAACAAGTTTAGAATTAACTAAACTATGTTCTAGTGATTACAAGTTTAAACCTTCGAATAAGATAGCTTTATATGTATGAATCGAATGATGTTATGAACATCATTACTACCTTAAGTTCCTTGGATAAACCTACTGTAAAAGTGAAAAATGGATCTAGCTTCAACGGATCCTTGGATGGCTCGAAGTTCTTGAAGCAGAATCATGACACGAAAACAAGTTCAAGTAAGATCATCACTTGAAATAAGATTGTTATAGTTATAGAAATTGAACCAAAGTTTGAATATGATTATTACCTTATATTAGAATGATAACCTACTGTAAGAAAAAAAGATTTCTTGAGGTTGGATGATCACCTTACAAGATTGGAAGTGAGCTAGCAAACTTGAAAGTATTCTTGATTTTATGTAACTAGAACTTGTAGAATATATGAAGAACACTTAGAACTTGAAGATAGAACTTGAGAGAGATCAATTAGATGAAGAAAATTGAAGAATGAAAGTGTTTGTAGGTGTTTTTGGTCGTTGGTGTATGGATTAGATATAAAGGATATGTAATTTTGTTTTCATGTAAATAAGTCATGAATGATTACTCATATTTTTGTAATTTTATGAGATATTTCATGCTAGTTGCCAAATGATGGTTCCCACATGTGTTAGGTGACTCACATGGGCTACTAAGAGCTGATCATTGGAGTGTATATACTAATAGTACATACATCTAAAAGCTGTGTATTGTACGAGTACGAATACGGGTGCATACGAGTAGAATTGTTGATGAAACTGAACGAGGATGTAATTGTAAGAATTTTTGTTAAGTAGAAGTATTTTGATAAGTGTATTGAAGTCTTTCAAAAGTGTATAAATACATATTAAAACACTACATGTATATACATTTTAACTGAGTCGTTAAGTCATCGTTAGTCGTTACATGTAAGTGTTGTTTTGAAACCTTTAGGTTAACGATCTTGTTAAATGTTGTTAACCCAATGTTTATAATATCAAATGAGATTTTAAAATATTATATTATCATGATATTATCATGTATGAATATCTCTTAATATGATATATATACATTAAATGTCTTTACAACGATAATCGTTACATATATGTCTCGTTTAAAAATCATTAAGTTAGTAGTCTTGTTTTTACATATGTAGTTCATTGTTAATATACTTAATGATATGTTTACTTATCATAGTATCATGTTAACTATATATATATCCATATATATGTCATCATATAGTTTTTACAAGTTTTAACGTTCGTGAATCACCGGTCAACTTGGGTGGTCAATTGTCTATATGAAACATATTTCAATTAATCAAGTCTTAACAAGTTTGATTGCTTAACATGTTGGAAACATTTAATCATGTAAATATCAATCTCAATTAATATATATAAACATGGAAAAGTTCGGGTCACTACAGTACCTACCAGTTAAATAAATTTCGTCCCGAAATTTTAAGCTGTTGAAGGTGTTGACGAATCTTCTGGAAATAGATGCGGGTATTTCTTCTTCATCTGATCTTCACGCTCCCAGGTGAACTCGGGTCCTCTACGAGCATTCCATCGAACCTTAACAATTGGTATCTTGTTTTGCTTAAGTCTTTTAACCTCACGATCCATTATTTCGACGGGTTCTTCGATGAATTGAAGTTTTTCGTTGATTTGGATTTCATCTAACGGAATAGTGAGATCTTCTTTAGCAAAACATTTCTTCAAATTCAAGACGTGGAAAGTGTTATGTACAGTCGCGAGTTGTTGAGGTAACTCAAGTCGGTAAGCTACTGGTCCGACACGATCAATAATCTTGAATGGTCCAATATACCTTGGATTTAAGTTCCCTCGTTTACCAAATCGAACAACGCCTTTCCAAGGTGCAACTTTAAGCATGACCATCTCTCCACATTTGCCTTCCTGCTCAAGGCATCGGCTACCACATTTGCCTTCCCCGGGTGGTAACGAATCTCAAAGTCGTAATCATTCAATAATTCAATCCACCTACGCTGCCTCATATTCAGTTGTTTCTGATTAAATATGTGTTGAAGACTTTTGTGGTCGGTATATATAATACTTTTGACCCCATATAAGTAGTGCCTCCAAGTCTTTAATACAAAAACAACCGCGCCTAATTCCAAATCATGCGTCGTATAATTTTGTTCGTGAATCTTCAATTGTCTAGACTCATAAGCAATCACCTTCGTTCGTTGCATTAATACACAACCGAGACCTTGCTTTGATGCGTCACAATAAATCACAAAATCATCATTCCCTTCAGGCAATGAAAATATAGGTGCCGTAGTTAGCTTTTTATTCAATAACTGAAACGCTTTCTCTTGTTCATCATTCCATTCAAATTTCTTCCCTTTATGCGTTAATGCAGTCAAGGGTTTTACTATTCTGGAAAAGTCTTGGATGAACCTTCTGTAGTAACCAGCTAGTCCTAAAAACTGGCGTATGTGTTTCGGAGTTTTCGGGGTTTCCCACTTTTCAACAGTTTCTATCTTTGTCGGATCCACCTTAATACCTTCTTTGTTCACTATGTGACCGAGGAATTGAACTTCTTCCAACCAAAATGCACACTTTGAAAACTTAGCGTACAATACTTCCTTCCTCAATACTTCTAACACCTTTCTCAAATGTTCACCGTGTTCTTAGTCATTCTTTGAGTAAATAAGTATGTCATCAATGAAAACAATGACAAACTTGTCAAGGTATGGTCCACACACTCGGTTCATAAGGTCCATGAACACAGCTGGTGCATTAGTTAAACCAAACGGCATGACCATAAACTCGTAATGACCGTAACGTGTTCTGAAAGCAGTCTTTGGAATATCATCTTCTTTCACCCGCATTTGATGATACCCGGAACGTAAGTCAATCTTTGAATAAACAGACGAGCCTTGTAGTTGATCAAATAAGTCGTCGATTCTCGGTAGTGGGTAGCAGTTCTTGATGGTAAGTTTGTTCAACTCTCGATAGTCGATACACAACCTGAATGTACCATCTTTCTTCTTGACAAACAAAACAGGAGCTCCCCACGGTGATGTGCTTGGTCGAATGAAACCACGCTCTAAAAGTTCTTGTAATTGGCTTTGCAGTTCTTTCATCTTGCTGGGTGCGAGTCTGTAAGGAGCACGAGCTATTGGTGCAGCTCCTGGTACAAGATCTATTTGAAATTCAACGGATCGATATGGGGGTAATCCCGGTAATTCTTTCGGAAATACATCGGGAAATTCTTTTGCAATGGGAACATCATTGATGCTCTTTTCTTCAGTTTGTACTTTCTCGACGTGTGCTAGAACAGCATAGCGACCTTTTCTTATTAGTTTTTGTGCCTTCAAATTACTAATAAGATGTAGCTTCGTGTTGCCCTTTTCTCCGTACACCATTAAGGGTTTTCCTTTTTCTCGTATAATGCGAATTGCATTTTTGTAACAAACGATCTCTGCTTTCACTTCTTTCAACCAGTCCATACCGATTATCACATCAAAACTCCCTAACTCTACTGGTATCAAATCAATCTTAAATGTTTCGCTAACCAGTTTAATTTCTCGATTCCGACATATATTATCTGCTGAAATTAATTTACCATTTGCTAATTCGAGTAAAAATTTACTATCCAAAGGCGTCAATGGACAACTTAATTTAGCACAAAAATCTCTACTCATATAGCTTCTATTCGCACTCGAATCAAATAAAACGTAAGTAGATTTATTGTCAATAAGAAACGTACCCGTAACAAGCTCCGGGTCTTCCTGTGCCTCTGCCGCATTAATATTGAAAACTCTTCCGCGGCCTTGTCCATTTGTGTTCTCCTGGTTCGGGCAATTTCTAATAATGTGGCCCGGTTTTCCACATTTATAACAAACTACATTGGCATAACTTGCTCCGACACTACTTGCTCCGCCATTACTCGTTCCGACACCATTTGTTCCTTTCGTTCTATTAACCCCTGGTCCGTAGACCTCACACTTCGCTGTGCTATGACCATTTCTTTTGCACTTGTTGCAAAATTTGGTGCAGAACCCCGAGTGATACTTTTCACACCTTTGGCATAGCTGCTTCTGATTGTTGTTGTTGTTGCGGTTATTATTGTTGTTGGGATGATTGTTGTAGTTGTTGTTGTTGTTGTTGTTGTTGGGCCGTTTGTTGTAGTTGCGATTGATGTTGCGATTGTTGGGATAATTGTTGCGATTATTGTTGTAATTGCTGTTGTTGTTGTTGTTGTATTGGTGATTCTTATCACCGTTTTCCTCCCACTTTCTTTTGACTTGCTTCACATTGGCCTCTTCAGCAGTCTGTTCTTTAATTCTTTCTTCAATCTGGTTCACTAGTTTGTGAGCCATTCTATATGCCTGTTGTATGGAGGCGGGCTCGTGTGAACTTATATCTTCTTAGATTATTTCCGGTAATCCTTTCACAAACGCGTCGATCTTCTCTTCCTCATCTTCGAATGCTCCCGGACACAATAGGCACAATTCTGTGAATCGTCTTTCGTACGTGGTAATATCAAATCCTTGAGTTCGTAACCCTCTAAGTTCTGTCTTGAGCTTATTGACCTCGGTTTTGGGACGGTACTTCTCGTTCATCAAGTGCTTGAATGCTGACCACGGTAGTGCGTACGCATCGTCTTGTCCCACTTGCTCTAGATAGGTATTCCACCATGTTAACGCAGAACCTGTGAAGGTATGCGTAGCGTACTTCACTTTGTCCTCTTCAGTACACTTACTTATGGCAAACACCGATTTGACCTTATCGGTCCACCGTTTCAATCCGATTGGTACTTCGGTTCCATCAAATTCCAAAGGTTTGCAGGCAGTGATTTCTTTATAGGTGCATCCTACACGATTTCCTGTACTGCTAGATCCAAGGTTATTGTTGGTATGTAGCGCAGCCTGTACTGCGGCTATGTTTGAAGCTAGAAAAGTACGGAACTCCTCTTCATTCATATTCACGGTGTGTCGAGTAGTCGGTGCCATTTCCTTCAAAATAGTCAAATGGAACAAGTTAATCATACAGAATATTAAGAGTAGTTAATAGTATTTCGTAGCATAATATGAACTCATTTATAAAAGCTTTTTCTTCATATTAGCGTTTTATAAGTTTAAATTCGGGTAGTACCTACCCGTTAAGTTCATACTTAGTAGCTAATATACAATTCAACTACTACAATTCTATATGAAAAACTGATTATAATAATATTTCGCGTTCAAACTTTTACACAATATTTTACAAACTTACAATACCGCTTATTTTACATATAGCATGAAATATAGCACACAATAAATTTGATACAAGATGGTTGTGAAGATAATTCTAGCTAGTACACAAGTCGTTCAGCAAAGGCAATAAAGACACGTAATTCATACGTCCAGAAACAAGTCATGCATTCTGGTTTTACTAGGATTACTTCCCATCCTTGGTCTTGTGGAACATAACCGTTATGGCCGTTGATAAGACAGCGTGTTGTAACGTCGTCAAAGGGACGAGGGTTACGTAATGTCCAACAGTCCCGTAACAATCTAAAAACCTCATTTCTTACCCCAATTACCGACTCCGTCACTTGTGGGAACGTTTTGTTTAATAGTTGTAGCCCGATGTTCTTGTTCTCACTTTGGTGAGAAGCGAACATTACTAATCCGTAAGCATAACATGCTTCTTTATGTTGCATGTTAGCCGCTTTTTCTAAATCACAAAGTCCAATATTCGGATATATTGAGTCAAAATAATTTCTTAACCCATTGCGTAAAATAGCATTTGAATTCCCCGCAATATATGCATCAAAGTAAACACATCGTAACTTATGGATTTCCCAATGTGATATCCCCCATATTTTGAACGAAAGCCTTTTATAAACAAAGGCATTCTTGGAACGTTCTTCGAATGTCTTACAAACTGATCTCGCCTTAAATAGTTGTGTCGAAGAATTCTGACCGACTCTAGACAAGATTTCATCAATCATGTCTCCGGGTAGGTCTCTTAAAATATTAGGTTGTCTATTCATTTTGTGTTTTTATACTGTAAAATAGACAAGAGTTAGATTCATAAAAAAAATACTTATTAATACAAGCAATTTTTACATATATCATAAAACATAAGCACACTATATTACATATATTACACCACACGAATACAACTATCTTATTCCGACTCGCTTGTTTCTTCTTCTCCAGTTTTGGTTCGTTTTGCCAAGTTTCTAGGGATATATGATGTTCCTCTAATACGAGCCGTCGTTTTCCACATTGGTTTAGAAAAACCTGGTGGTTTAGAGGTTCCCGGGTCATTGTTACAACTTAAGGACTTCGGGGGTTGACGATACATATAAAGTTCAACGGGGTTGGAATTAGATTTCTCTATTTTTATGCCCTTTCCCTTATTATTTTCTTTTGCCTTTTTAAATTCAGTTGGGGTAATTTCTATAACATCATCGGAATTCTCGTCGGAATCCGATTCATCTGAGAATTGGTAATCCTCCCAATATTTTGCTTCCCTGGCGGAAACACCATTGACCATAATTAACCTTGGTCGGTTGGTTGAGGATTTTCTTTTACTTAACCGTTTTATTATTTCCCCCACCGGTTCTATTTCTTCATCCGGTTCCGATTCTTCTTCCGGTTCTGATTCTTCTTCCGGTTCCGACTCTTCTTCCGGTTCCTCTTCGGGAACTTGTGAATCAGTCCACGAATCATTCCAATTTACATTTGACTCTTCATTATTATTAGGTGAGTCAATGGGACTTGTTCTAGAGGTAGACATCTATCACATAATATCAAACGCGTTAAGAGATTAATATATCACATAATATTCACATGTTAAAAATATATAGTTTCCAACAAAATTTGTTAAGCAATCATTTTTCAAGTAAACACGGTCGAAGTCCAGACTCACTAATGCATCCTAACAAACTCGATAAGACACACTAATGCAAAATTCTGGTTCTCTAAGACCAACGCTCGGATACCAACTGAAATGTCCCGTTCTTATTGATTAAAAACGTTCCATATTAATTGATTTCGTTGTGAGGTTTTGACCTCTATATGAGACGTTTTTCAAAGACTGCATTCATTTTAAAACAAACCATAACCTTTATTTCATCAATAAAGGTTTAAAAAGCTTTACGTAGATTATCAAATAATGATAATCTAAAATATCCTGTTTACACACGACCATTACATAATGGTTTACAATACAAATATGTTACAACAAAATGAGTTTCTTGAATGCAGTTTTTACACAATATCATACAAGCATGGACTCCAAATCTCGTCCTTATTTAAGTATGCGATAGTGGAAGCTCTTAATAATCACCTGAGAATAAACATGCTTAAAACGTCAACAAAAATGTTGGTGAGTTATAGGTTTAACCTATATATAACAAATCATAATAATAGACCACAAGATTTCATATTTCAATACACATGCCATACATAGAGATAAAAATCATTCATATGGTGAACACCTGGTAACCGACATTAACAAGATGCATATATAAGAATATCCCCATCATTCCGGGACACCCTTCGGATATGATATAAATTTCGAAGTACTAAAGCATCCAGTACTTTGGATGGGGTTTGTTAGGCCCAATAGATCTATCTTTAGGATTCGCTTCAATTAGGGTGTCTGTTCCCTAATTCTTAGATTACCAGACTTAATAAAATGGGGCATATTCGATTTCGATAATTCAACCATAGAATGTAGTTTCACGTACTTGTGTCTATTTTGTAAATTATTTATAAAACCTGCATGTATTCTCATCCCAAAAATATTAGATTTTAAAAGTGGGACTATAACTCACTTTCACAGATTTTTACTTCGTCGGGAAGTAAGACTTGGCCACTGGTTGATTCACGAACCTATAACAATATATACATATATATCAAAGTATGTTCAAAATATATTTACAACACTTTTAATATATTTTGATGTTTTAAGTTTATTAAGTCAGCTGTCCTCATTAGTAACCTACAACTAGTTGTCCACAGTTAGATGTACAGAAATAAATCGATAAATATTATCTTGAATCAATCCACGACCCAGTGTATACGTATCTCAGTATTGATCACAACTCAAACTATATATATTTTGGAATCAACCTCAACCCTGTATAGGTAACTCCAACATTCACATATAGAGTGTCTATGGTTGTTCCGAAATATATATAGATGTGTCGACATGATAGGTCGAAACATTGTATACGTGTCTATGGTATCTCAAGATTACATAATATACAATACAAGTTGATTAAGTTATGGTTGGAATAGATTTGTTACCAATTTTCACGTAGCTAAAATGAGAAAAATTATCCAATCTTGTTTTACCCATAACTTTTTCATTTTAAATCCGTTTTGAGTGAATCAAATTGCTATGGTTTCATATTGAACTGTATTTTATAAATCTAAACATAAAAAGTATATGTTTGTAGTCGGAAAAATAAGTTACAAGTCATTTTTGTAAAGGTAGTCATTTCAGTCGAAAGAACGACGTCTAGATGACCATTTTAGAAAACATAGTTCCACTTTGAGTTTAACCATAATTTTTGGATATAGTTTCATGTTCATAATAAAAATCATTTTCTCAGAATAACAACTTTTAAATCAAAGTTTATCATAGTTTTAATTAACTAACCCAAAACAGCCCGCGGTGTTACTACGACGGCGTAAATCCGGTTTTACGGTGTTTTTCGTGTTTCCAGGTTTTAAATCATTAAGTTAGCATATCATATAGATATAGAACATGTGTTTAGTTGAATTTAAAATTCAAGTTAGAAGGATTAACTTTTGTTTGCGAACAAGTTTAGAATTAACTAAACTATGTTCTAGTGATTACAAGTTTAAACCTTCGAATAAGATAGCTTTATATGTATGAATCGAATGATGTTATGAACATCATTACTACCTTAAGTTCCTTGGATAAACCTACTGGAAAAGAGAAAAATGGATCTAGCTTCAACGGATCCTTGGATGGCTCGAAGTTCTTGAACCAGAATCATGACACGAAAACAAGTTCAAGTAAGATCATCACTTGAAATAAGATTGTTATAGTTATAGAAATTGAACCAAAGTTTGAATATGATTATTACCTTGTATTAGAATGATAACCTACTGTAAGAAACAAATATTTCTTGAGGTTGGATGATCACCTTACAAGATTGGAAGTGAGCTAGCAAACTTGAAAGTATTCTTGATTTTATGTAACTAGAACTTGTAGAATATATGAAGAACACTTAGAACTTGAAGATAGAACTTGAGAGAGATCAATTAGATGAAGAAAATTGAAGAATGAAAGTGTTTGTAGGTGTTTTTGGTCGTTGGTGTATGGATTAGATATAAAGGATATGTAATTTTGTTTTCATGTAAATAAGTCATGAATGATTACTCATATTTTTGTAATTTTATGAGATATTTCATGCTAGTTGCCAAATGATGGTTCCCACATGTGTTAGGTGACTCACATGGGCTGCTAAGAGCTGATCATTGGAGTGTATATACCAATAGTACATACATCTAAAAGCTGTGTATTGTACGAGTACGAATACGGGTGCATACGAGTAGAATTGTTGATGAAACTGAACGAGGATGTAATTGTAAGCATTTTTGTTAAGTAGAAGTATTTTGATAAGTGTATTGAAGTCTTTCAAAAGTGTATAAATACATATTAAAATACTACATGTATATACATTTTAACTGAGTCGTTAAGTCATCGTTAGTCGTTACATGTAAGTGTTGTTTTGAAACCTTTAGGTTAACGATCTTGTTAAATGTTGTTAACCCAATGTTTATAATATCAAATGAGATTTTAAATTATTATATTATCATGATATTATCATGTATGAATATCTCTTAATATGATATATATACATTAAATGTCTTTACAACGATAATCGTTACATATATGTCTCGTTTAAAAATCATTAAGTTAGTAGTCTTGTTTTTACATATGTAGTTCATTGTTAATATACTTAATGATATGTTTAATTATCATAGTATCATGTTAACTATATATATATCCATATATATGTCATCATATAGTTTTTACAAGTTTTAACGTTCGTGAATCACCGGTCAACTTGGGTGGTGAATTGTCTATATAAAACATATTTCAATTAATCAAGTCTTAACAAGTTTGATTGCTTAACATGTTGGAAACATTTAATCATGTAAATATCAATCTCAATTAATATATATAAACATGGAAAAGTTCGGGTCACTACAATTGACCTTGGTTATCTCTATCTTTTATACCACACTCAACTGAACTTTTCAATAACAGAACTATATTTTTCAGAAGGAAAAAAACCTCTCAAATAGGGCATAGTTCGACATTAAAAGTCAGAAAGGAAGGGTTTGGCTATCTAACTAGCATGAAAATGCACATGACTCGATTAAGTATTCTTTTTCTTACAAAAATATCTTTAAGATGATAGATTTTTATGTTAGAAAACCCGATTAGGTGAGCCCAAACAAGACAAGATAACCCAAGTTATCTAACCCACTTCCAACAAACGAAAAATATAGTGATAATCGTAACACAAGCAAAAATGATAAAAACACGGGAATTTAACGTGGTTATATGCAATCGTTTGTGATTGCTTTAGTCCACGGCCAACCAAAGAGTGTTCTTATTGATTAAATTTCGTGGTGGTGAGTTTACAATGAGTTATAATCAGGAACATTTATAGGAGAACAAGAATACATAAGCATGCTTCAAGTAATCATCAACTAGCCATCTTGATCCTCTTTACACCCTTGTATTAGCATGATCACAGCTCTAAAACAAGGTGTAAAGTAGCCCACATGCACCTAAAGTGACAACTTGGACAACCAAATACGGATCCCATGTGCAAAAGTTGATCAACATGCTGACAGCTCACTGCCAGACAACGTGCGCGCCGTGCACACTTAAACGTGCGCGCCGTGCACTCTTGATTCTTCGAGCAAACCTTCTGATCAAGTTTCACCTGGTGCGCGCAGGGTGCGCGCCGCGCACCAGCACCGCGCACCATCATTTTTCTCTGTTTTTGCACTGTTTTGCTCTGTTTCACGCTTACCGAAATCTGCAAAATCCGTGCAAGTGTTTAAACAGTTTTTAGTTCGGGTCACTACAATTAGGACCCAAACAACGCAAGTGTTGAAACATTTTTTTTTTCTCGTTTTGTATAAATGTCTCCATACTCTAACATTTACTTATCTATTTATTATGATGACTAACTAATTACATTACGTAGGAAATTTAAATTATTTTTTTTTGAAACGCAAGGAATTTCATTAATTGAAATAAAAGGCCCCATCATTTACAAATGCATGATGAGCCATTACAGAACTACAATATCATCCAGACACCCACGAAAAGCATTACATGAATATATACATACAGAAATAAATAATGAGGCTGCAGAGGCAGCAGCAAAAAAATATATATCCATCCTTTAACTATGCAGGTAGCAATATGGGTTGGAAATCCAAGTATGCCATTCCAATTTGATACCTTTTATCCTTCTCGCAATCCAATCAAAAGACATGATTTGAATTTCATTCACCTCCACGGGAACGGTCCAACTATCACCTTTAAACACTCGAGAGTTTCGGTTTTTCCACAATAAGTAACCACACGTCCATTTTAATGCCTGCCAAATGTATTTCCCACTTTTCGAAGTCCCCAATATGCAGTTTTCTTTGAAAGCATCAGAAAGTGTGTGAGCTGAGACATAGTTAATGTTCCACCACTTGAATACTCGGTTCCAAACGTCCTTCGCGAATTTGCAATTTATTAGAGTATGTTCCACCGTTTCTATATCTTCATCGCACATTGGACATCTCACACTATGTAAATCCACTCCCCTTTTGTCGAGTTCGGTTCTCACAGGTAATCTTTGTTTCATGGCTCGCCACACGAATAATTCAACTTTTTTTGGTACAAGTGAGTTTCGCAAAGTACAGTGGCATGTTTTAAAACTTTCAAGTAATTTCGAATCAAGCAACGAAGTGAGTTTTTTAACCGTTAAAATACCTTTGTTATCCAACAGCCACTGCCACTTATCCTTTGATTTCCTATCGAATTGCAGCAGGTTGATGCACGAATTCAGCTCATCCAGCTCCCCTCTTGTACGCCCTCTTGGTTCTCTCATCCACCTCCACGATCCCACGTTATGAGTGCCATTCCAGACTATCCTTTCCTTTACGGTTGCATTCTTCACTTCCTCAATCCTATACAGTCTCGCAAATCTTTCTCTAAGTGCCATGTCGCCCATCCAGGTCTCGTTCAAAAACCCTGTATTCTCGCCATCACCAACCACCTTTTTGAATGATTTGTTGAAAGGGATGTTCAAGGTGTTTATCGAATTTCCTGCAAAAATAATATTAGACCATGGACTAGCCGACGGGCCTAGAGACGAGTCTCCATCCATCGTTAGTCCACCACACAACCCATAAATACTTTTGATGACACGTACCCACAAAGCGTTGGTTTCGGTTTTAAACCTCCACCACCACTTTCCAAGTAATGCTAAGTTTTTGCTTTTAAGAGATTTAATGTTTAGTCCTCCATCTTCGTGAGGAAGAAGGAGGTTTTCCCATTTAACCCAAGTGATTTTAGACTTTGAACCCGACCCGCCCCAAAAGAACGAACGCCTCACACATTCTAATTTTTTAATCACACATGGCGGAGCACGAAAAAGTGAGAAATAATACAAAGGAAGACTATTTAGAACCGATTTCACAAGTGTTAACCGACCACCGTAAGACATCGATCTCGCTCTCCATTCCGAAAGTCTTTTATCGAATTTATCGAATACGGGGTTCCAAGACTTTGACCTCTTAACATTTGCGCCCACGGGTAGTCCTAAATAAATGAAAGGCAAGGACCCGGTTTTGCACCCAAAATTTGATGCCATCAGCTCCACTTCTTCATTATTAATACCAACACCAAATAACTGACTTTTATGATAATTCACTTTTAGACCCGAAGCAATCTCGAAACATTTGAGGATATTCATAAGACTCCTCACATTACCCCTGCTCCAATCACCGAAAAAATGGTATCGTCCGCATATTGAAGATTTGAGATACATACATTATTACTACCAGCATTAGTTCCTCTGAACATATCTCTTTCGACCGCCACCTTCGTTAGCAAGTTTAATCCTTCCGCCGCAATTATGAACAAAAAAGGTGATAACGGATCACCTTGCCTAACACCTCTTTCAAGATGAAATTCGCTCGTGGGGGAGCCATTTATCAAGATTGAGATACTAGCCGACTTAAGACACGCAAGCATCCATTTCCTCCATTTAACACCAAACCCCATGCATTGCATAACTTCCATCAAATATTCCCACCTAATGCTATCAAACGCCTTTTCGAAGTCAACCTTGAAGATCAAACCATGTTGTCGCTTATGCTTGAGATATTCCACAATTTCATTTGCAATAAGCACACCATCAAGTATATACCTACCGCTCAAGAACGCACTTTGTTCAACACCAATGATTGAAGGTATAACTTTCCTAAGACGATTTGCAAGGATTTTGGCCACAATTTTATAGTAACTTCCAATAAGACTAATTGGCCTATAATCGCTAAGCCCCAACGGATCAGACTTTTTCGGAATTAAGGTCACGAATGACGCATTACAACCTTTCGAAAATTCACCCTTTGACCAGAACCAATCAACGGCATTGATTAGGTTGTCCTTAATGATATACCAAAACTTTTTGTAGAACCCCAAATTGAAACCGTCTGGACCAGGCGCTTTGGCACTCTCACAGTCGTTTATTGCTTCCCATATCTCGGCTTCATTAAACGGAGCTTCTAATCCATCAGCATCTGATTCGGAAATTTTTTGATAATCAAGTCCGGAAAAACTTAGCCGATTTGGGTTTTGATTGGAGAACAAAGCTTTGAAATGCTGATGAGCAGCCTCTTTAATTTTCATTGGATCCTCACACCATACCCCATTAACATTTAAACCTCTGATGTTGCTTTTGTTGCGATTTCGTTTCAAAACCGAGTGAAAATATTTAGAATTTTCGTCGCCATCATTAATCCACCGGGTTCAGCTTTAGTTTAGTTTTAATAATGTATTTGAAATTAGAATACAATTAAATGTATTAATATATTATGTATGGAGTACATATTATAAAGATACTTGCATTAAAAAGTTATTTTTTACACTTTAATTTTACGCGTATAATAAAATTACATATTATTAATTTAACTTACCAATTAATGTCAAAGATAAATAATGATATACTATACTATATTGGTTCCATTCCTTTAGACTTTGTTCCCGAGTTAGGTATATTTTTGAAAGAAAAGAAAATTTTCGGAAAAAACACTTAAATGAAATGGTGTTTCCAAATTTTTATTTCGGAAAAATGCAAATGAAGAGGATGGAGAATTTGATCTAATTTTCCCTCCAACTCTCCTTTCATTCTGGAAGGATCGAAGGATCCTCTTCCCTCACCTTTCACTTCCTTTCATCTCATTCTTTTTGTTCCGTAAGCGTTAGTATTTTCATTCTCTTTCCCATTCCGTTATTCGAACCAAACGCATCCTCAGACACTATTTCAAAGGAAATTAACAACCATATAATCATCATTAGTTGAAAAGGTGCTTATCTAACTGACAAACAATAGGCAGAGTTGATGTAGGGATGGCAAAAATACCCGTACTCGATGGATAAACTCGAAACCTGATATTATTGGTCCGGGTTTGGTTCGGGTATACGGGTTTAGGGTCGGGTATGGGTATAGGTCTACTTTTTTTTCGCAGATTCGGGTTCGGGCTTGGTTTCAAATAAAAACTCATATACCCGACCCGTATGCCCGACCCATATACCCGATTAATTTATTCAATATATTACATTGAAAGTTACAAACAAATACCAACCCGGGCTAATATCCTACTAGCCCACTTCATAAGGCCCACCAAAATGGACAAGAAAAACATGCATACATTACATCCGAGTACAGACGTGTAACTGAGATTAATCCCTGGATGCTACTATGAACAAGCTGCACAACAAGATTCTTTAACATTTAATTCTTTAACATTTTAATCTCAGTTAGTAATGTAGTTTGTAAATTCTTTAACATTTAATTTAATTTGATTTGAATTAAATGGTTACTCGATTATCCGTGGGGAAATCCATTACCCGACGGTTAATTAGTTAATGGTTACCCGACGGGTATGGTACCGGGTTTGGGAGTGAGTTTATTAATCGGGTTTGGGTTCGGTATTGCCTATACCCGACCAAACCCGACCCGATGCCATTCCTAAGTTGATGGCTCTTATAAGAAACACACCCAGAAATTTTACTATGTGAAGACCTGATAAAACACGAAGTGCGAACACAAAACAAAATATATTAAACAATGCATAATCTTGAATAAGATAACAAAACCCACTCTTTTATTTTCCGTCTATACACAAAAATCGACAAATATTTTTTCGGTCAGACTTGGCCAAATTACTCGGTCAAAGTCGAATTTATTAATTCAAAGTCGGTTTTTTCAGGTCAAAGTCGGTCAAACATAGTAAACGTTGAAATTAGTCAACCTTCGACTAGTCCCCAACTAGCCTCAGACCTGGCCGATTAATCCTTACAAGCCCGACTAGTGACTTCTAAAACCTTGGCGCGCAGCACCCTTGATAATTTTACTTGACCCATAACAAAGTTAGAAAGGAGATTCCTACAGCCGAAGATGATTGTGATTTTATATTTCATATAAAAATGTATGTGCCACTAAAATCCTAAAAATGAAAAAGGACTAATATCTGAAACAATTTCAAGGACCTAAGACAACCAAAAAAGAACTATATTTTCCATGGTTCTACACACCTAGAACATATATCAAACCTCAAAATCCAAAATGGTATAACAGCTCATTAGGAAAATATTAGTCAACTAAATCAGAAAAAAGTCAACATGTTTGGGATCTCAAAATTAGATTTTAACCACATAGATGTTACGGTTAAAAATCTCCATGTCCTCAAATGAACGATGAATCATAATGTCAACATTCATTCTTGGATGCGTATCTTCATCTTCATAACGGCATTAAAAGCTTCTTGTTTATGCTAATAACTTCGATACTTTAGTTCCCCGCTGTGACAATTTACACAACAGAAACAGTTGTAAATTACGCAAATCTTACTGTGGTTTCTTAGAATATTTAAACAAACCTAGGATTCAATTCAAAGTACCATAGCTCCGATAATCAATCTAAGAGACCACATCCTAGCATGCAATGGTGTATGGGTGTCCTTGAGCACGTTGCATATCATATGAGCCCCATAGTGAGGATGAACTACTGCACCAGTTACAACCTGATAATCGTAACAGCAGAGAAAAGAAATTAATACCTAAACCGAACTACTACTTTAAAAGAAACTTCTAATGTAAAAATAGATGACAACAAAGCAGAGATAATAATGGTAGTTAACAAACTACACTATAAGCAAAGACACTAAACCAAACAACCATGAAACCATTAAAATGCAGAGCTAGGGCCTCATAGAACAACATATTGAGATCATAATGACAATTACATAAGTTCAATTGAGCACGCTATTTAGTTGTTATTTCAACTATCGTTCCCTTTAAATAAGGACTATATAATTCTCAATAAGCATATAGCAACAGCATCAAGAAGAACAAGAGAAAACAAAACATCTTAATTACTAGCCATTCCGTCATCATTGTTATCTGAACCTCTCTAAAACAAACACCAAACAGTCTGTTATTGGGCTTTATTGAACATCTAAAAAGGAACCAGTTTGGAATTTTGGATCATTAAGCAGCTGAAACAAAATAATAACATTAACATTACAAGTAGATAACAAAACTAATAATGTGTTCAAACAAGCACAGTTTAACTGTAAATGTCTGAGAAGGAAAGGTTTGGGTATCAAATTAGCATGATATAACCATTAATGATTAAAATTTATTTAGTTTTATTAATAGTTTAATAGCTTTTGAAAGAGTTTTGAGATTTAAAGATCAACTCACAAATTGCTAAACCTTCTTGAAGTGACTAAATGATTTCGAAAAAGATTACTTATCCACATCGAATGACCAATCCATTCAAGCAACTGCGAGAATCACGACGAATATATCCAAAACAAGTAAGTGTAGAGTAAAATGTGTCACCACTTACCAACGCATAAAGACGATAGTAATAATTTTAAAATCCTAAGTCAAACCTCTGACTTTAAAAGAAGTAAAAAGGTTGAGCTTAGTGATCTCTATCTTTTATACTCTGCACCCTGGAACGAATTCCGTTAACAAGCATACATATTTTATATGAACAACCACCATGAATTGAACTTTGCGATAACTCGTAGAATTTTTTTTTTTTTTAAAAAAGCTGAACCTTATTTCAAAAAAAATAAACCTTAATTTGAGAAGGTATAAAAGCTTACCGGATGCCATTGTAATCTGATCATCTCAAATGAACACCAAACAAGCATAGTATGACATTAAAACATATATACTTCTTTTATGAAAACATCTTCTAGATGATAGGATACTAAAATACAAAGATCAATTTATAAACAGCTAAACCATCTTGAAATGAACAAATGAAAATTATTAGTTTATTACTCATCAACTTTTGGTGAACAATCCTTTAAAGCAACTGCGAGTATCACATTGGTATCCAAAACAAGTAACTCCGAGATAAAGACGTAAGGTGATTTCAAAAATCCTAAGTCAAACCTCGAAAAATACATAGTAAAAGTGAAGACAAAAATTGTACCCAGAATACCATATTAGATCACAATATATTACAGTAACTCAAAGTTTATATCACATAAATATCAAGATAAGTCCATACCAAAGAAAACAATGAGTTTGAGCAGTTTGTATCTGTCGAAACACAAGTATTAATTGTTCCATGTGAAGTCGTACGAAAGTTAAACATAGAACACTTGCTCATCCACATCTGTAGTTATTGAAACACAAATGTTGATTGTTATCCATGTGTAGTCATGTGATAGTAGAACATATAGCACTCGCTCATCCACATCTGCAGTATAATCATCTTCAAATGGCATTCTTTAGGTGATTACGATAAAAAAAAAAAAAAAAAAAATCCAACTTGATATTCAGATATAGTTAAATCCGAAGAATAAGGGAATGTTCAAGAGCTAGGAAACCGAAAATCTATTCATTAGTCGAACGGACACGTTTTCAGTTTTGACATCAAATTACCGAAGGAAAGATTTGGGCATCTAATTAGGAATTGAAAAACTTACATCAACTAATAAAAATTTCATTTTTGATGGGAATAATATAAATTTGAAATAATTTTAAAATATAAAGATCAATTAAAAGACAGCTAAACCTTCTTGAGGGGAATAAATGATAACGAAAAAAGATTGCTGACCAACAAGTAACTCCCAGAGTAAGATGTGTCACCATTCACCAATGCATCATAACAATGGGTAAGGTAATGACAAAAATACATAGGTACAATAAAGACAAACAGTATTCAGATTACATACTAAATCTGATCACAAAAATATTAACTCAAAACATATTTTTAAAAAATATCAAGATAAGTTCGTACCAAAGAATACAAACAACGAGTTTGAGCAGAATTTCGTATCTGTCGAAACACAAATATTGATTGTTCTATGTGAAGTCATATGAAAAATATAAATAGAAACTAGAAATGATTATTTATTCATGATAGATAAAGTAAAGAATAAACCTTCTTTCACACAATTTTCATGAATTAACCCAGCAGCATTTGACTCATTGCATAGAGAATAAGCAAGAACAATGATCCAATCACTTCGGTTTCATCTCAACCTTCCGGCCACATCTCCTTGAGTATCTAAGCAAGAATGATTCTAAAATATAAGCTATGTTGATGTCATTGTTATCTGAACCTCACAAAGCAACACCAAATGGACAAACAGTCCGTTGGGGGCTTTAACAACTACAAACGAGTCCGTTTGGATCATTCCACCTCGGCAACAAAATAACATTACAGTCAGTATTTAATCACAAATTATTTTATCAAAAAGTATCAAGATAAGTTCGTACCAAAGAATATTGATTGTTCCATGTGAAGTCATATGACGGTTTAACACAAAGCACTCGATCTGGTACAAATACAGTAATCATCTTCATTTGGCATTCTCCAAGTGATACAGATTAGAATTAGAATCAGAAGAATAAGGGAATGTTCAAGATCATGCACATATACAGTAACTATGCGTTACCATTTACCAATGCATCATAACAACATGTAAGGCAAACTCAAAGGCCTAAGTCAGACCTCGAGAAATACATAGGTACAGTAAAAACAAGCAGTATTCAGAATATATATTGTATTTGATCACAAATAAAACAACTCAATATATATAAAAAAGTATCAAGATAAGTTTGTCCCATAGAATACCACAACGAGTTTAAGCAGTCTTTCGTATCTGTTAAAACATAGATATTGATTGTTCCATGTGATGTCATATGACAGTAGAACATAAAGCGCACTCGATGATCCACATCTGCAATAAACATCTTCAATTGGCATACTCCAGGTGGTGATTCTGATAAAATAAATCCAACATAAAGGTGATAACAGGTTTAGTTCATATAATAGAATCCGAAGAATAAGGGAATCTTCAAGAGCTAGGCAACAGAAATTGTCACATTAGTCGAACAGATTTAGTGATACAAACAAATGATAAGCAGTTTTCATTTAAACGCCAACAATAACAATGATACCTACAAATGCAATGACGGTAACTACACAAGCAGATAGAGAACAAGATTAGAATGTTCAGTGTATGCAGAATCTAGACACAATATATGGCGACTTTCATCTATTTTATTATTTCTATTGATCTGAAAAGATATGAATATAAACAAACCCCCAAAATTAGAACGTTAAACCTAACTGCTTTAAAAATCTCAATAACAGCTTCTTTAAATAGTTATAGAAGTAACATAACCCTAATTCGGTAACATAGAAATGATCTTTTTTTCCGTCTTTCTTTTTCAAAGAAAAAAATAATAATCTTTGAAAAAGAAAGACGGAAAAAAAGAAATAAAAAACAGAGAAAGAAAACCTGCCTTTGAGATAACACACACGGAGTTTCATAAAAAGCCAACGGAACCCTAATTCAGAACATATAAACATGAAATGTAAAATATTCTTTAAGAAAGATAGAAGGAAAAAAAAAAATATAGGAAGTAAAGAAGCTTACAAACCATCTGATGCCATTGTTATCTAAACCTCTCAAAAAAACACAAAATAGATATACAATCTTTAAGAAAGAAAGACAAAAGAAATAAAGAAAGTATAAACCAAACCATTTTGTCTGTACACAAAAAGTTTCATAAAAAAAATAACGGAACCCTAATTCGGATTTATAAACCATCATTGAGAAATAAAGAGAAAAGAAAGAAAGACTAAAACAAAAAAGAAATAAAGAATGAAAAACCAAGAAAATCTGACCTTTGAGACATAAGAGAAATCTGATTCAGAAGCAGTTTATTAGGGTTTATTTTCTGTAAGAAAAACAGAGCAGGGTGTAAGAGTGATTTTGGGGGTTTTAATTTGCTTATTCCATTCCCATAGGCGAACATTGTGTATATTGCCGTTGAGATTATTCCATTACTAAAATATGGAGTAATTTATTAATGGATAGCCCAACTGTTCCAAGTAATTTGTGTTATGAGATAAGAAAGGTCATGATTTCGATCCTTAGAAATTACATGATTTCTTTTAAAACAATTAAACACCAATAATGGTGGTAAATATTGACCCTATATGGAGGTTTTACCGGATTCGTTCACGGACCTCTACCCAGGAACACTGCCCGAATGGATGTGTTCCCGAGTACCAACGATCAGGTTCGATTTTCCGCCCGAACGTGTGTGTTACGTGCAAATGATGAGGGTCGTTTAAATAAATATTTTTCATGTCAAAAAAATCGCTGTTCCAAAAAAATAATAATTTATTAATGAGAAATGCTTGTAAACTCGTTACGGAGACGCAGAAGTAAGTAACAATCAAAGTTGTAGGTGTTTTCCGTCTCGATTAAGTATTTATTAAGAGTATTATACATCACTATCTTTGTTCATCGACATCTAAGTATTGTTTGAATTTAAATTTAAACTAGCTAGTAACCTAGTATTATTACTCTACTCTGATACATAAATAACAAAGGTAACACATATACGGAGGGAAAAAGCAAAAACTAAAAGCTAATAGAATTAACGTTTGATAAAAAAAAAAAAAACTATTGGTTTTTCGTCAGGTTACTATTTTTATAGTCTCAGCTACTCTGTTAAACATCTAAATACATCTAAAAAAGGACTCATCACTCCGTCTTTATTCAATTGTCAAGTATTTCATTTGCTATTGACTAGTTTTACCAAACATTACTTATATCATCCATATTTTCATCACATTAATTAACTCAATCGAAGCTTTTTTTATGTTTTACTCTTGCAAAACTGTGAATTAATATTTTAACTTGTATGTGATGGAAATGAGTTGAGAAATTAGATTGCAGCTTCATTTCTAGTTCTATGAAAACTGTAGACTTTAATATTTAATATGAAAGTAAAAAGAAAGTAGTAAAATGATTTGGATGAACAATAATATCTCAAAAATAAAATAAAAATAAAAAAAGAAAAGAAAATAAAGATATGGATAAGTCATACCGTGGAGAAGGATTTGAGGAGAAATTGGTGGTGAGAAGCTAAAAAATGAAGATACCTTCGAATTTTGTTGAAAACCGTCAGAGTGTTATAGAGGATTTGTGGAATTTGTTTGTATAAAGTGAAGTTGCAGATGGCAGTAAAGGGGATTTAATCCTAGTTCTTTTCCCGACGACCTTTCCCGACGACATGTCGTTGGGATAGGGCATTTAATGAACTGACTTTCGTTGACCGGCCATCTGGAGGGAACGAAAAATATTCGGAGGGAAACGAAAATTTCTGAACCCTCTATACCGACGACATGTCGTCGGGATACGTTGGTCAACAAAAACTACGAAAAGTCTTAAATGAAGTGATTTTTTTTTTGTCATTTTGCGGTATTAATCCAGACGACACATGTCGTCGGGAAAAGTGTCGTCGGGAATGGTCACGTTTCTTGTAGTGTCTTGGAAGACTTAAGGTAGAAGGTTATAGTTGTAAGTGACTAGTGTTAATAAAAGTGATGAGATGAGTTAAGTAGCGAACAGTTGGTAGATTGATGAATGTTGAGATGTTATTGATTAGGTACTTGCTATATGGAGGAGTACGTTTGCTTTTTTGAATATTGCTTACAATGGCACCTGAAGTGAGTACTACTTGTGTTAGAGATGGAAAACGTGTCTATATGTTTATGACAAATCAATTGTGAGCTAAATGCAATTGGGAATAATCATCATGTGATTGACTTGTGTTATAGTCGGTCTTGTGCTTATGATATGTATAAGGTACATATGCTATCTTATGTAAATGAAGTAACTGCGATAGATAATGGCTAGGTGTGGTTACACACGACTATATATGTGTGATAATGCGTGGCTATGAGCTATTTGTGATTACACACAGCTATGTGTGATGATGTGTGGCTATGTGTGATTACTTGCGGCAATGTGCGATGATGTGTGGCTATGTGGGATTACACGTGGCTAAGTACGAATTAGATGTAGCCTAAGCAAAATTATAGTAGCAAGTTTGTCCATTTTAAGCCTCCAAATACAAATGTTTATTTTCTTTGGTAGACATGAAAGCCACTCCATAGAGTTAAGAATAGGGCCAATACCAAGTGTGTTCTTTGCTAGTAAGGAAGATAAATGCTTAACTGTGAACACACCATATGCAAATAATCGTGGGCAAACAGAAAATAACAATTGTAATTGGAATAAACTCTCAAAAAGCCTCACGACTTGTTTCTTATTCTCATAACAATAATAATAAACTCAAAAACTAAAAACTTCCAAGCACATGCGTGCCTTTTAAAGGCCAAAAACAAAGAATTGATAAAAACAAAATAAAACAAATCAAAATGTGGATAAACATCAAATAAAAGTCTTATCCTTTATCCTTGACCCCTTCTAAATTTTATAAACATGTTGGTTCCAGCTTCACAATTCGTGAAGTATGCATCCCATTGTGTGGCCCGAATAGAAGCTTGGCCCAACTCAACATTAGATACAGGCCCAACAAGAAATCGACCCAAATCTACATCATTCTTCATTTCTTCGAAAAGATTCGTCCTCGAGTCTACAATATGAATGACTGGAACATCTAACCGATCTTCAAGAACTACACAAATATTTTCCAAATCCTTTTTTCATGACATCAACATCTTCATAAAACTTTTTTTTAACATCTTCATTTGACATGTTGATGTCTTTGTTAGTAACTACCTCCAAATCACTTTCATAATCATATTCAAAAAAAGAAAAAGATGCCTTACAATCAGTATCATAGATGGGTTCTGTATCATAGGTGGATTCTCCATCCTCATCATCTGTATCATAGATATTTTCTTCATCCTCATCATAGGTATAAATAGTTTCTGACTCGATTTGTTGGGAATCGTACTGCGCAGGGAATCGTTGTTGGTTCAGTTCCAACTCGGCGATTCGCTTATATAATAGTTCAATTTCTGCGTCTCGAGGATCTTTGTTGCCTCTTTCGGCGTGTCTACGATTATCTCCATCGCTGCCTCGATCGGCGCTTCTACAATAGCCTCCTCGATAACCTCCACGAAACATTGTTTGGGCCAAAACATGAGCTCTGAATACCAAATAATGCAAATAATCGTGGCCAAACAGAAAATAACTATTGTAATTGGAATAAACTCTCAAAAAGCCTCACGACTTGTTTCTTATTCTCATAACAATAATAATAAACTCAAAAACTAAAAACTTCCAAGCACATGCGTGCCTTTTAAAGGCAAAAAACAATGAATTGATAAAAACAAAATAAAACAAATCAAAATGTGGATAAACATCAAATAAAAGTCTTATCATTTATTCTTGACCCCTTCTAAATTTTATAAACATGTTGGTTCCAGCTTCACAATTCGTGAAGTATGCATCCCATTGTGTGGCCCGAATAGAAGCTTGGCCCAACTCAACATTAGATACAGGCCCAACAAGAAATCGACCCAAATCTACATCACACCATTTGGTCAAAGATTCCATGACCAACAATCTTCTACATCAGATATAACTGGAGCTGATTCTAACAGCTCGGGTAACACGAGCAGATCATCCCTTGCCATGCCACGAATGGTGTTGTTCCATGGCCATCTTCCACTATGACCATGTTCCAAATTATGAACCCTTGATGCAACAGTACAACACTGATCGTATTCCAGAGCAAACAAACCGGGGAAGATGGTTTTTAAATTAGGTGAACAATTAAGTAGCCAAACATCTGTCCAGAAATATGTATACATTCCATTGCCTACTTTTCAGAGTGAATGAAGTGAGGAATGGAATTCCTGTTTTATCTATCTCATGGCTAGACTTTATAATTTTACTCCACACTGATGAGGCCATGAGGGTGCAGCTGATGAACCACCTTCGCATAAACCAGCGTTATTACCATATATAGAACGAGTAATGCTTGCCCACAACGAGTTTTTCAACCTCCACCATTATTTTGCCAGTAGACTAAGATTTTCAACCTCCAATTCCATATTGTGAGTTGGTCTTGATTGTTTGTAATGATGTTGGAGTCATTAATGGTTGGGTGTTGTTGGTTAAATATGCAAAATTTTAAGATTTTTGTGAATGTGTATTTTCGGGTAAATTGTGTGATTTCGGTTCACTCAAATTCGGGCAAGTTGTGACCCACATTCGAAGTTGAGTTATTAATATTGTTCATTTATTTAATATGAAAGAAGTAATTTACATGTTTGCGGTTCAAATAGTCAAGGTTTGTGCTCTCAAAAGCGTGCGGGTGAAAACTGACAAATTGGTTAGTTACGACCCCATTTGAGATCTATTAGATCTCACTTGGTGAAGTACAAAACTTTTGGTCAAAAATCCCTTTAGAATCTGTTAGATCTCACTTGAATAAACTCAATAATTTTAGACAGAGCTCTTGATCCCATTGGAATCTCTTGAACCATTTTTTCTTCTTGTCATTTTCAGATTTGAAGTCAGGTTGATTGATTTTATAACTTTATATTCTTGTTGCTAACTGATTGATAGATAGTATCTATCTATCTATTCTATACATTATATAAAGCACGTGTCAAATATGCTGACGTGTCACCTTCTGGTTAAATTCTGTCACGTGTCACTTCACAAATTTTCACTAATTTTTTATTAAATTATTAATCCTATATCTTTTCTAATTCTTTATACATGGAAAGATATATTTAATATATCTATGTATAAATTATCCTAAATACTGATTAGAAAAATACCTTTATAATAACTATCGTATTTAGTACATTAAAATGTGATCGATATCTAATATTTATATTTTATTATGAGAGGATACACCAAATTCAAATTTAGCTCATGTAGACATATTAATCAATTTTTTTGGCGATTTTCAGGGTAACACTTAAGAATACTTTTGAGATATGTAATACAATAATTCTATATCTATATCTATATATAATTAAAGTATATAAATTAATTTAAGTAAACAATTACGTATCTTCAAATATAAAATATGATATATAAATAAACTTAAATATATCAAACTTTTTGACGTTTACAGTCATGTATTTTAATTAACGGGCTCATAAACGTGTCACTATATATTCTCGGGCTCATAAATTAATTTAATAGATTTACAAATAAAATACTATTTTAATAACCGCCAAGAACTTCAAGACGTCATAACACACACAAAAACACACCCCCAATATAACAACAATAAGAGAGAAGACATCGGGAGTGGGTTCGGAATTCGAAATGGGTTTAGCATCGATCTTTTTGAGCTTCAGCGGGTACACCCTAGGCATGTTGATCACTGTTGATGGTGCTGATTCATTGAGCGTGCAAAAATTAATACAAAGCTGCCCCTTTCCATCAATAGTGGCTTCAACCTTGTCATGAAGATAAGGAATGCTTGGAATTGTAACCAACAGTTTGGGGGTTGGCTCGGCAGAACGCTCATCTTTCGCGATCCCGGATACTACTACGAGATCACCGACGACAAATACACTGATGTGGTCCTTTTCGATACGACCTAAGTCAGCACTAACGCACACCCTTGTAGGGTGAAGGCTCACTGTCATGCCTTGATTGAGTATGTTCTGATATTTAGCCTCAAACACGTCAGCAGTCATACCTGATCACGCGTATATATATTATAAAATAACGCATTCATGTAATATTCTCCAACAATTATACTATCTCACAAACATAGAAGTAAAGAAATTAAGTAGCTACCTTGAATTAAAGGGATGACATTTTTAGGAAGGTCATCAAGGAAATCTTTGAATCTGTAACCCCAAAGTATCAGAAAATTCGGTGTGTAACCTCCTACAGTAGAAACTTCATGTAATACCTTAACCATGCTTTCATCAGGCAACTTATGAAGCAGTTCTGTTCATATAAAAATCATATTACTTAAATTTCATCTGTTAGGTTCACCATTTTAGTATTGATACTTGATAACTTAATATAATTCGTGGTAGATCGATTTTGCTATCAAACTGAAAATAAATTAAGAGCAGGGGATGGAAAATAAGAACCAATAGAGGAAGAAGCTGTAATAGTTCATAACAATAATTATTGTTACATGATTTAATTTTCCACAGCTTGCCTAAACTATTCTAACTAACAACAAAAACATAGAATTGGAGTAAGCCATCAATCAAGGGTATATTAGTCAATTTATGTGGATTTATCATTAAGGGTATGTCCAACAATAATCGATGATAGATAAACAAGAAAAATATAATTAACCATGGTACAGCGGCCTGATTTCATCGACGGGAGGATTTTCTTCAGCACAAGACTTCATTTTTTCCACGGCCTCCATGATATTCCCCATCATTACTGATTATGATTTATAACAAGGATAGTCAAGTAAGTTATTTGTCATAACCCGTCCTTAACCATAAGAACGTGTTAGATAACGTATGATTTCATTGCGAGGTATTGACCTCTATATGCGACATTTTTAAAAAAAGAAAACTGCATATATTATACATTACAAACCAAACCATTATTTTTGTTACAAGCTTTAGACAATAAAAAGATGATTATCGTTTAACGATAATCTTCGACTTACAAACTTTACAAATGATAATAACAACACGATTTCTAGCATATTTTACAACACACGTCCTCGGATATGCAGTTTTATTTTTGACACAAATATGAGTACGCATGATCCTGCTTAGATTCAACATAATGCAGCGGAAGCTTTAATTATCACCTGAGAATAAACATGTTTAAAAACGTCAACATAAAGTTGGTGAGATATAGGTTTAGTGCGCAGCAATATATATATATATAGACCACAAGATTTCGTATATAAACATTTCAATAAAAATATTCTAAGTGGTTGAGCACTTGGTAACCATACTTAACATTTTCACGTCGCATATTCCCTTTAATATGAAATCTTACTACACCGTACCAAGTGTAGTCACAAAACGAAGTACTGTGCAACCGTTGAATACTGGTCGTCCAGTCCGGTTGGGGTTGTCAGGCCCGATAGATCTATCAACAGGATTCGCGTTTACAATACCGCTGTAAATATTAGTTACCAAGCTACAGGGAAGTATGCCAGTGGTACAACTCAACGTAGAACATATTTTTCAGTTACTTGTGTCCATATCGTAAAACATAAAATACATGTATTCTCATCCCGAAATATTTAGAGTTTAAAAGTGGGACTATATACTCACTCTTGTCTTGATGATATATATATTTTGACTCGGTCTTCCGGTTGATATCACGAACCTATCCATATATAATATATCAATATGTTTTCATTTTAAAACAAACGTTATATATATATATACTTGTTATACTTTTAATATTTTGAATATTTCCTTAGTCCGTAGTTAGCATTCCGATGTTAGTAATTCAATTTTTAATGGTTCATTTTTAGATGTTTAATATACCCGCAATAAACAAAACCCCCAACGAAATAAATAAAACCCCATCGTATATGTATTGGTCGAGATTAATCTTGACCCATGGTACCGGTGTTGTCAAATGACGTGTTGCGTACATAAAGTACCGGTGTTGTCAAATGACGTGTTGCGTACAAACATGGGATCTTATGATTAATCTTCTCGTATTGTTTACGGGTGATCCTGAACCATATAAAATTGAATTATAAGTACATATATATAAAATATCATGTTATCTTAGAAATATGTGATTTATATCATTTTTTTCCAATTGATCCCGTAGTTGAAATGATCTAGGATAACCAATTTTGTTTCGGTCATAGTTTCTTCGTTACAAATCCGTTTTCGTTGATTCAAATTGCCATCTTCTTGGATCGAGTTCTTCTTTAAGACTATGAACTGTAAATACCTTGGTTTGTATTCAAAATCATACGGCATAAGTGAAACATTAGTGAAACATATGAAGTTAAACATTTTTGTTACAACAAAATCATTTAATGACCATTTTTCTAAAAATACTTATACTTTGAAAAACCAAGTTTTACCTTGTTAAATTAGTATATACATAAGTTATATTACAGGTCTTGAAGTATTTTAAAAGTTAAGTTAGAAGGATCTATTTAGTTTGCAAACAAGTTTGAAAACATTCAAACTATGTTCTTGTTGTTAAACTTTTGTACCACAAAATAAGATAGCTATATATATATGAATCGAATAAGGTTATGAACATAGATTCTACCTCAAGTTCCTTGGATAAGTTTGCTGTAAAAGAGAAGTAAGAAGCTAGAATCAAAAGGGTGATAGAAGTGGATGAAAGATTGGTAGTAAGTTGGTGTTCTTGGAGGGTTTTCTTGAAGTGTTTTTGTATGGTTTTCTTATGGTGTTTTAGTATGGTTTTTATGGCTAGATCTTCTTGGTTATTTGCTGGATTGTTATGGAGTTTAGAGAGTAAGAAAGAGTGTGTGTTTTTGATAAGAAAATGGTAGTAAAAATGGATCAAAATGATGATACATATATACTCCTAAAAATGTGATCTTTAAGGATAACATGACAAAATTTTAGTTTGTATTTTTGTAATTAGTCTTGCAATGATTCAAAAGTAATTACCTTATACATAAGGCATGAATAAGGGCTGGTTAGGTGGTGATTTGATGTGTATATACCAATAGTAAATACGTATAGAAGCTTGGTATGATACGAGTACAAATACTCTAGGTATACGTATAGAAATTTTGTGAAAAATGGAATGAGGATTTAAATATAGCTATCTTTTGTGAATACACTTATATGATTTTATGTATTTAAGTTCTTAAAAGTGATTAAATACATTACTTATACGATATATGTATAAACATTATAAGTCTTAAGTATTTATGTCAAATAACGTTACGTATAGTTATCGTTTTGAAAACTTAAGTTAGTAGTTTCAAAATATACTTGTAACTTATTGTTATTAATATAAAATGAGGTATTAAAACATTCATTAATCATGTTAAATATGTATATATACATATATATATACACAAACGTATAATTATCATATATTGTATAGTTCGTGATATCATCGGTCAAACTAGACGGTCAAACGTTATGTAGAACTCTTTTCGGAAATATAAATCTCATCAATTTGGATTGCTTATCATGTTGGTAAGGTTTAATCTATGTAAATATTAATCTTATAAGTATAGAATGATCGAAAAAGTGCGGGTCGTTACATTACCTCCCCGTTAAATAAATTTCGTCCCGAAATTTTAGAATTGTACCTATTTTGCGTCATCGAGAAACAAGTGTGGATACTTTTGCTTCATCTGATCCTCTCGTTCCCAAGTAAACTCGGGACCTCTTCTAGCATTCCAACGAACCTTAACAATCGGTATATTGCTCTGTTTGAGCTGTTTAACTTCACGGTCCATGATTTCGATTGGTTCTTCGACGAATTGTAGTTTCTCGTCGACATGGATTTCTTCAAGAGGAATGGTGAGGTCTTCCTTTGCAAGACACTTCTTCAGGTTTGAGACGTGAAAGGTATTATGTACTCCAGCGAGTTGTTGCGGTAACTCGAGCCGATAAGCTACCGGTCCAATGCGTTCGATGATCTTAAACGGGCCTACGTACCTTGGGTTCAGTTTACCCCTTTTTCCAAAACGTATCACACCTTTCCAAGGTGACACCTTTAGCATAACCATGTCCCCGACCTGAAACTCTAATGGTTTCCTTCGGACATCGGCGTAGCTCTTTTGGCGACTACGGGCTGTTTTCAATTTCTCCTTGATTTGTACTATCTTCTCGGTCGTTTCGTGTATGATTTCGGGACCAGTTAAATGTCGATCTCCTACTTCATTCCAACAGATAGGAGATCTACACTTCCTTCCGTACAATGCTTCGAATGGCGCAGCTCCAATGCTCGCATGATAACTATTATTATACGAGAATTCTGCTAACGGTAGATATTTATCCCATCCGTTTCCAAAATCGATCACACATGCCCTGAGCATGTCTTCGAGAGTCTGAATCGTTCTTTCACTCTGTCCATCGGTTTGTGGATGATATGCGGTACTCATATCCAACCGAGTTCCTAGTGCCTCCTGTAGTGATTGCCAAAACTTTGAGGTAAATCTACTATCACGATCGGATATAATGGAAATAGGTATTCCATGCCTTGAAACAACTTCCTTTATATACAATCGTAATAGTTTCTCCATTCTATCTGTTTCCTTTATAGGCAAGAAATGTGCAGACTTGGTGAGACGATCAACAATCACCCAAATGGTGTCGTATCCCCAGGCAGTCTTTGGTAACTTCGTGATGAAATCCATGGTAATACCGTCCCATTTCCATTCTGGAATTTCTGGTTGTTGAAGTAACCCTGACGGCTTTTGATGTTCTGCTTTGACTTTGGAACAAGTTAAACATTCCCCAACATATGTTGCAACGTCTGTCTTCAAATTAGGCCACCAATAATGCGTCTTAAGATCTTGGTACATCTTTCCAACTCCAGGATGTATCGAATATCTTGTCTTATGTGCCTCGTTCAATATCAATTTCCTTAATCCACCCAACTTCGGTACCCAAATACGATTTGCAAAATATCGAATTCCATCTTCCCGCATAACGAGTTGCTTCGCATACTTCTTCATTATTTCATTTCCTATATTTTCTTTAGTAAGTGCTTCTCGTTGAACTTCTTTGATTTGTGAGTTGAGATTCATGCGAATTTTTATGTTCATCGCTCGTACTCGAATTGGTTCTCGTTCCTTTCTGCTTAGAGCATCAGCCACCACATTCGCCTTCCCGGGATGATAACGAATTTCACAATCATAGTCGTTTATTAACTCGACCCACCTACGTTGCCTCATGTTCAATTGTTTCTGATCAAAAATATGTTGAAGGCTTTTATGATCAGTAAACACAGTGAATTTAACCCCATACAAGTAATGTCTCCACATCTTCAATGCAAACACGACTGCTCCCAGTTCTAGATCATGCGTCGTATAATTCCGCTCGTGAATCTTCAATTGTCGGGATGCAAATGCAATTACTTTCTTTCGTTGCATAAGAACACAACCAAAACCTTGTCGCGAAGCGTCACAATATATTTCAAAATCATCGTTCCCTTCAGGTAACGATAAAATAGGCGCCGTAGTTAACTTCTTCTTCAATAATTGAAATGCGTTCTCCTGCTCCGAGGTCCATTCGTATTTCTTCCCTTTTTGCGTTAATGCTGTCAACGGCTTAGCTATTCGAGAAAAATCTTGAATAAACCTTCTATAATAACCGGCTAAACCCAAAAATTGGCGTATCTGCATTGGTGTCTTAGGAGTCTCCCATTTTTCAATAGCTTCAGTTTTTGCTGGATCAACCTGAATTCCTTCGCTATTAACAACGTGACCAAGAAATTGTACTTCTTTCAACCAGAAAGCACACTTAGAAAATTTAGCATAAAGTTGTTCTTTTCTCAACAACTCCAGTATCAACCTTAAATGCTCTTCATGCTCTTGCTCACTCTTGGAATAGATAAGAATATCATCAATGAAAACGATAACAAACTTATCTAAATACGGACTACAAACTCGATTCATGAGGTCCATGAATACAGCTGGCGCATTCGTCAATCCAAACGGCATAACCAAAAATTCGTAATGACCATAACGTGTCCGAAAAGCAGTTTTCGGAATGTCCTCTTCTTTGACGCGTAGTTGATGATAGCCCGATCTTAAGTCGATTTTCGAATAAACACATGATCCTTGCAATTGATCAAATAAGTCATCAATTCTCGGTAGTGGATACCGATTCTTGATAGTTAACTTATTTAATTCACGATAATCTATACACATTCGGAAAGATCCGTCTTTCTTCTTGACAAACAAAATTGGAGCTCCCCACGGTGATGTACTTGGTCGTATGAATCCACGGTCCAATAATTCTTTTAACTGACTTTGAAGTTCTTTTAATTCGGACGGTGCAAGTCTATATGGCGCACGAGCCACTGGTGCAGCTCCTGGTACTAAATCTATTTGAAAATCTACCGATCTAAATGGAGGTAATCCCGGCAATTCTTCCGGAAAAATTTCAGGAAAATCTCTTGCCACAGGCACGTCGTTGATGCACTTTTCTTTCTTTTCGATTTTATTAACATGTGCTAAAATAGCGTAACATCCCTTTTCTAAACACTTCTTGGCTTTCAAACAGCTAATGAGTTTTAGCTTTGAATTACCCTTCTCTCCATAAATCATCACCGGTATTTTATCCTTACCAGGAATACGAATTGCCTTCTTAGCACAAACAACTTCCGCTCCTATTTTGGACATCCAGTCCATGCCGACTATTACATCAAAACCTCCTAATTCTACGGGTATTAAGTCGATTTTAAACGTTTCTCCGGCTAAATTTATTTCACAATCACGACAAATTTTATCGGCTTCAATTAGTTTACCATTAGCTAACTCAATCAAGTACTTAGCATCTAAAGGTAATGATGAACAATTCAATTTAGTGTAAAAATTTATACACACGTAACTTCTATCGGCGCCAGTATCAAATAAAATAGATGCTGATAAGTTATTAATGGTAAACGTACCCGTAACAAGCTCCGGGTCTTCTCGTGCCTCTCTAGCATTAATAACAAACGCTCTTCCACGTGCAGGTCCGCCATTCTGATTCGGGCACTGGCTCTTATAATGACCTTGTTTTCCACACCCAAAACAAGTAATGTTAGCCAAAGCAGTTCTATTTGCGTTGGTGGCAGGAGTCTTGTTGCCATTTGTAACGAGAGCCTTACAATCTTCCGCAAGATGACCTTGTCGATTACACTTGGTGCATAACACACTACAGTAACCAAAGTGATGTTTGTGACAACGGTTGCATAAAGGATTTTGTCCTTTATAACCAAAGCTTAAACCACTACCCGCACCTTGCGTGTTTTCTTGTTTCTTAAAAGATTGTTGTTGGTTACCTCGATCATAATTTCCATTCCACTTTCTTTTGTTACCTGATACCTTCACATCAGTATTGGATACTTTCTTATCCATGATGACCTGATCCATTAGCTCGTTTGCCATGGTTATAGCTTCATGAATTGTCTTAGGTTTCGATGCTGTAACATTTGCCTTGACCTTTTTGGGCAAACCAGCTTTGTACATTTCAATCTTCCGTTCTTCGGTTGGAACCAATTCAGGACATAGCAAAACTAATTCCATGAATCGCTGGTTGTAGTTGGTGATTTCAGTACCAACCACCTTCAAACTTCGTAACTCATCTTCTAACTTAATAACCTCATTCCTTGGACAATACTCGGTGATTATCATTGCTTTGAATTCTTCCCATGGAGTATCATAAGCTACATCTCCTCCTACCGCCTTCACATAATTCTTCCACCATGTGAGTGCACTATCTTGTAAAGTGCACGATGCAAACTTGGTCATGTCTTTTTCATCACAACCGCTGATTTTGAACACCGTCTCCATCTTTTCTATCCATCGGGTTAAACCGATAGGTCCTTCCGTTCCACTGAATGATGATGGCTTGCAAGCTTGGAACGTCTTGTAGGAGCATCCTACACGAGGATTTGGATTAACTGCAGCAGCTCTTGCAGCCTCAACCCATAACATTCTGTCGTTCACTCGCTGGTTGATGAGTTCCTCGAGTTCTTGTTCCGTCATTCGATTCAATCGCGCCATTTCCTAATGAAAGAAAATAATTATTCACATGGATTATTATAGATGTAGTGTGTATTTATAGTACATTATAGCTTATTAATAATATGAACTAGGTATTATTATAAAAGCCTTTTCTTCTTATTAGCGTTTTATAATTATATCTTGGGTAGTACCTACCCGTTAATGTTCATACTTAATAGCTTAGTACAGAATCAATTACTACAATCTAAATAATACTTAACCATGGAAAATTATTGCATTTCATACTTCAATATTTTACATATGCTTATCTTACATCGAACATTAAGCAAACCACACTATTAATATTATACAAAACATTATTCGGTTCCATGGTTTGACACAGCAGCGCATCGTTTGATCTATTTTCTAGGACGTTTAGACACAAAGATTTGCTTAACGCTTATCCTAACTGTCTGCCTATATTTTGGCTGTGGGACTGAAGAACTGGATGCCGGGACAGAACGAATAGGAATAGCGGGGATAGGGGTGGTAGTGTTGAGTGGAATTGGTGCCACATCATTCTCATTAAACTCGGGATTTGGATTTTCTAATTCATTAGCCTTTCGTTTCTTTCCTAGTTCGAACTCGTCTTTTGTAATTTCCTGTATTTCTTCCTCGGGTTCACTTTCCTCCTCGGGTTCACTTTCCTCCTCGGGTTCACTTTCCTCCTCGGGTTCACTTTCCTCCTCGGGTTCACTTTCCTCCTCGGGTTTACTTTCCGGGTTCTCTATAGTTGGTTCATCCGGAATTTGTGAGTCTTCCCCAAGGATATCATTTTCGTCATCGGACAGGTTAATGACTGGAACGCCATCTGAAGATTCTGATTCGGAGTCGTTGATTGTGATAACAATTTTTGAGCTCGACATCTATCACACAACAACTAACCCATTAGTACTTATATAATATTTACATATAAATTTTAACCAACAGTGATAAGCAATGGTTTTTTTTTTTTTTTAAATCAGACCCGGTCAAAGTCCAGACTTACTAATGTATCCTAACGGCTTCTCGGTTAGACACACTAATGCAGACCTGGTTCGCTAAGACCAACGCTCTGATACCACATGTCATAACCCGTCCTTAACCATAAGAACGTGTTAGATAACGTATGATTTCATTGCGAGGTATTGACCTCTATATGCGACATTTTTAAAAAAAGAAAACTGCATATATTATACATTACAAACCAAACCATTATTTTTGTTACAAGCTTTAGACAATAAAAAGATGATTATCGTTTAACGATAATCTTCGACTTACAAACTTTACAAATGATAATAACAACACGATTTCTAGCATATTTTACAACACACGTCCTCGGATATGCAGTTTTATTTTTGACACAAATATGAGTACGCATGATCCTGCTTAGATTCAACATAATGCAGCGGAAGCTTTAATTATCACCTGAGAATAAACATGTTTAAAAACGTCAACATAAAGTTGGTGAGATATAGGTTTAGTGCGCAGCAATATATATATATAGACCACAAGATTTCGTATATAAACATTTCAATAAAAATATTCTAAGTGGTTGAGCACTTGGTAACCATACTTAACATTTTCACGTCGCATATTCCCTTTAATATGAAATCTTACTACACCGTACCAAGTGTAGTCACAAAACGAAGTACTGTGCAACCGTTGAATACTGGTCGTCCAGTCCGGTTGGGGTTGTCAGGCCCGATAGATCTATCAACAGGATTCGCGTTTACAATACCGCTGTAAATATTAGTTACCAAGCTACAGGGAAGTATGCCAGTGGTACAACTCAACGTAGAACATATTTTTCAGTTACTTGTGTCCATATCGTAAAACATAAAATACATGTATTCTCATCCCGAAATATTTAGAGTTTAAAAGTGGGACTATATACTCACTCTTGTCTTGATGATATATATATTTTGACTCGGTCTTCCGGTTGATATCACGAACCTATCCATATATAATATATCAATATGTTTTCATTTTAAAACAAACGTTATATATATATATACTTGTTATACTTTTAATATTTTGAATATTTCCTTAGTCCGTAGTTAGCATTCCGATGTTAGTAATTCAATTTTTAATGGTTCATTTTTAGATGTTTAATATACCCGCAATAAACAAAACCCCCAACGAAATAAATAAAACCCCATCGTATATGTATTGGTCGAGATTAATCTTGACCCATGGTACCGGTGTTGTCAAATGACGTGTTGCGTACATAAAGTACCGGTGTTGTCAAATGACGTGTTGCGTACAAACATGGGATCTTATGATTAATCTTCTCGTATTGTTTACGGGTGATCCTGAACCATATAAAATTGAATTATAAGTACATATATATAAAATATCATGTTATCTTAGAAATATGTGATTTATATCATTTTTTTCCAATTGATCCCGTAGTTGAAATGATCTAGGATAACCAATTTTGTTTCGGTCATAGTTTCTTCGTTACAAATCCGTTTTCGTTGATTCAAATTGCCATCTTCTTGGATCGAGTTCTTCTTTAAGACTATGAACTGTAAATACCTTGGTTTGTATTCAAAATCATACGGCATAAGTGAAACATTAGTGAAACATATGAAGTTAAACATTTTTGTTACAACAAAATCATTTAATGACCATTTTTCTAAAAATACTTATACTTTGAAAAACCAAGTTTTACCTTGTTAAATTAGTATATACATAAGTTATATTACAGGTCTTGAAGTATTTTAAAAGTTAAGTTAGAAGGATCTATTTAGTTTGCAAACAAGTTTGAAAACATTCAAACTATGTTCTTGTTGTTAAACTTTTGTACCACAAAATAAGATAGCTATATATATATGAATCGAATAAGGTTATGAACATAGATTCTACCTCAAGTTCCTTGGATAAGTTTGCTGTAAAAGAGAAGTAAGAAGCTAGAATCAAAAGGGTGATAGAAGTGGATGAAAGATTGGTAGTAAGTTGGTGTTCTTGGAGGGTTTTCTTGAAGTGTTTTTGTATGGTTTTCTTATGGTGTTTTAGTATGGTTTTTATGGCTAGATCTTCTTGGTTATTTGCTGGATTGTTATGGAGTTTAGAGAGTAAGAAAGAGTGTGTGTTTTTGATAAGAAAATGGTAGTAAAAATGGATCAAAATGATGATACATATATACTCCTAAAAATGTGATCTTTAAGGATAACATGACAAAATTTTAGTTTGTATTTTTGTAATTAGTCTTGCAATGATTCAAAAGTAATTACCTTATACATAAGGCATGAATAAGGGCTGGTTAGGTGGTGATTTGATGTGTATATACCAATAGTAAATACGTATAGAAGCTTGGTATGATACGAGTACAAATACTCTAGGTATACGTATAGAAATTTTGTGAAAAATGGAATGAGGATTTAAATATAGCTATCTTTTGTGAATACACTTATATGATTTTATGTATTTAAGTTCTTAAAAGTGATTAAATACATTACTTATACGATATATGTATAAACATTATAAGTCTTAAGTATTTATGTCAAATAACGTTACGTATAGTTATCGTTTTGAAAACTTAAGTTAGTAGTTTCAAAATATACTTGTAACTTATTATTATTAATATAAAATGAGGTATTAAAACATTCATTAATCATGTTAAATATGTATATATACATATATATATACACAAACGTATAATTATCATATATTGTATAGTTCGTGATATCATCGGTCAAACTAGACGGTCAAACGTTGTGTAGAACTCTTTTCGGAAATATAAATCTCATCAATTTGGATTGCTTATCATGTTGGTAAGGTTTAATCTATGTAAATATTAATCTTATAAGTATAGAATGATCGAAAAAGTGCGGGTCGTTACATTATTACTCCAATTTAGTCGCAAATAAAAAAAATTGATAAAAATAGTAAGAACTGTAAATATACCTTGGCCAGGTGTAGGACTGAATAAATCAGTAAAGAAATCTTTAATGTTTACAATGAAACTTAGCATTAGCATTTTTCAAACTTTATTTTGTGCACAAATACCATACAATACCGATAGAAATTACTATTAAATTTAGTTTTTGGTGGTAACTCCGATTCCTTGTTGGCGTTGTTGTCTGGATTAGCAATGGTGCTATAATTAGCACGCAAACAACGAAAATGATGATGAGGTTTCGACGTTAAGTAACGTTCAAACCCAAACCCTAATTGCTGTTGAGATCTTGACAATCTCATGATTTGATTTCCAGATTTCAACAAATTGTTGTCTGCATTAGCAACGGTGCTATGATGAAGGTGAGCTTTTGATGTTAAGTAACGTTCAAACCCAAGCCCTAATTGTTGCTGAGATGTTGACAATCCAATGATTTGTTTTCCATATTGCAATAAAGCCCTCTTCATTTTTCTGTAGATTATGAAACTTTATCCCGGTAAACACGCATATGCGTATAAGGAGGAAGGCGATCCATTTTTAAAATTCCCAAAAAGTTGGGGTTAGATAGTTTTCTTTTCCCACAAGACTGTACGGCACTGCTGTATTTACTTATTTATTTTATTTATTTATGTTTTAAAAACGAAAAGCATCAAAAACTACGGAGTATTTTAATTTGGCGCATTTTCACGGGACATAGATAAGTTAATCTTAAATTCAATTCAATTAATTTTTAAAGAAAATATATATCAAAAACAACAACAAAATGAAAAAAGTTAAGGCTAGAGACCTTTCGGATGCTGTGGAGGTTGGTTCGACGGGGCTTTCTGATGATGAGGTTGGTTTGACGGATGCTAGAAAAAAAAAATTACACTAAAGAAGATAACTTACGAGCTAAGAGGCCATAAAATTCATATCCAAATCAAAAACAAAAAACAGTGTCATAGAACTCAAAAAAACAAATCGTTCTGACTTTTTACATAATCAGCAGCCAAAAGAGTTAAACCTTGACCGAGTTTTGACCCAAGTTGCCGAGTTTTGGATTGAGTTGTCGAGTTTTAACCCAAGTTGACTTTTTACCCGAGTTGCTGAGTGTTGAACCAAGTTGCCGAGTTTTAGACCGAGTTGCTGAGAAACTCGGTCATTGACCGAGTTAGAGTTCACCTCACGGTGAGCAATTGAAACCGATATCTCTCCGAGAATCTCCCCGAGATATGCCGAGTTTTACAACAATGATTGCAACCTATGATGTACTGAACTCATGTGATCCATGACACCCTTCTTAAAATAACTAGCACCCACTACATAATTGATATCAAACTAAAGTACATCTATAAATGTTAGATATAAAACCAATTTATTTATACATATGTTCTCAATTACAGTAAGTTACAATATCATGTATTATGGGCGGGTAGCCTATGAGGAAATGTACACTGCTAATGGCTTCCTGAATAAATTAGTAAATAAACCTTTGAAAAACAGAGGAGGTTTTGGTTGTAATTCCGATTCATTGTAGGTGTTATCGAGCCCAAATTCAATTACTAAGAATCAAACCAAGGTCGAGTGGAATGAAGTTGATGCTATTGATTTGTTTTGGAGACCTTACATTCGTTTTCCATTTGAAAATATCATTTCTAATGGTCAATCACCACGTTCCAGTCTTGAACCTTCGAATTACCTTTAGCCAAGTGTTGAGAATGATTTAAATTAGCTTGAATACGTGATACAATAACAATATGCTCTCAAAAAGTCCAGGTTTAACAACCTTCAAATGAAAACCAAAGCCCCTATTTATAGGTTTTTTAAATATACGCGGACTGCGCATAAACATCAACGAATCCTGCGCATCATTCGCTAACTAATGCGGACACATGTCAATTTGATAGTTCATTTTTGATGGGTATAATTTGGACATAATTTTAAAATACAAAGAACAATTCAAAAACAGCTAAACCTTCTTAAGGGGAATAAATGATGTACTTTTGGTGAACAATCTCTTCAAGGAGATGCGAGTAAGTGTATGAAAAAACAATAGATCAAAACAGCGTGTATGGCAATTTCTAAAAAAATCTAAAGTCAAAACTTGAAAAAATACATAGCTAGAGGAAAGACAAACTGTAACTAGAATACCGTATTAGATCACAAAAATGTTAACTCAGAATTCATATCAAAGTCGTATCGAGATAAGTCTGTAGTAAGGAAAGTCATATGATAAATATGACAGCAGAACATAAAGCACTTGATCATCCACATCTGCGCATAATAATCATCTTCAATTGGCTTTCTGATAAAATAAAGTACAAAGATAACGAAAAAGATTGCCAACCAACAAGTAACTCCCAGGGTAAAGCAATTACAAATATACATAGGTACAATAAGACAAACAGTATTCAGAATACTGAATCTGATCAATAAAACATTAACTCAAAACATATATCAAAAAGTATCAAGATAAGTTCGTACCAAAGAATACAAACAACGAGTTTCATTCGTATCTGTTGAAACACATATATTGATTGTTCCATGTGAAGTCATATGACAAATATTAACAGATACTAGAAATGATTATTTATTTATGATAAATAAAGTAAAGAATAAACCTTCTTTCACACAATTTTCTGGAATTGACCCAGCATTTGACTCACTGCATCAACTGTCAACCAAGTAGAGAGAATTAGCAAGAACAACGATCCAATCACTTTGGTTTTATCTCAACCTGCCGGCCACATAATTTCAAAAAAGATTATTCATCATATCCACGTTGAATGACCAATCCTCTCATCAACGCATCAAAACAGCTACTAATTAAGACAGTTTCAAAATCGTAAGTCAGACCTCGCGAAATACTTCAAAAGAAGTAAAAAGGTTGACCATGGTGATCTCTATCTTTTATACCACACTCGACTGAACTTTGCAATAACAGAACTCTATTTTTCAGAAGAAAAAAAACTTCTCAAATAGGGCATAGTTTGACATTAAAAGTCAGAAAGGAAGGGTTTGGCTATCAAACTAGCATGAAAATGCACATGACTCGATTAAATATTCTTTTTCTTACAAAAATATCTTTAAGATGATAGATTTTTAAAATACAAAGATCAATTTATATTTGTTGAAACACGTATATTGATGATTGTTCCATGTGAAGTCGTACGACAGTTGAACATAAAGCACTCGCTCATCCACATCTGCAAAACTGCAATTAAATCATATCTTCAGATGGCATTCTATAGGTGATTCTGATTAGAAAAAATCCAACATAATATTCAGATAGTAGAATCCGAATAATAAGGGAATGTTCAAGAGCTAGGCAACCGAAAATCTTTTCATAAGTCAAACAATTTAGTGATACAGATGATAACTTGTTGTCATTTCAATTATAACTCCTTTTAGTACCTGCAGACTCAAATACAATACTAGACCCCTCGTTTAACTCAAAAACAATATCGCACCGACAAATTACAAATATCACAATTGTAGATAGACTATGGAAATGATTATTATTATAAATAAAGTAAAGAATAAACCTTTTCACACACAATTCCTTGCACAAGCCAGCATTTGAATCATTATATAACTCTCAACTATGTAGAGAAGATTAGCTAACAGATAGGAGTTAGCTGTCTTTATATCATCTGCAAATATTTTGTTGTTGATAAATCATGAGCACCGTTGTTTTTGAAATGCTGTTTATATGCTTCAAAAGTATTCATTCTACTTTGTCAGAAACCGAGTACAGTAAGTGATTAAAGGACCAATAAGAAATTGAAGACTTCAATAGTGTTTATGCTAATAGAAAACGATACCGGAAAAAGTAACAATCAACAACAACAGCAAGAAGAACGATCTAATTACTTCATGAACAATCGCCACTGAACTTTGTGATAACTGATAACAGATATAGAGTTTCATAAAAACCAACAGAAGCCTATTTTCTAAAATTTAAAGAACCTCTAAGATACCGGCCATTCTGATAGTCATTGTTATCGGAACCTGTCAAAGCAACACCAAACGGTCCGTTGCTGGTTTTAATATCTAAAAATGACTCAGTTTGGAACATTCAACAATTCAACAATAACAACAAAAAGACCTTACAATGGGTACACAACAAAACACGAACATCTAATGAGTTCAAACGGCACGGTTTGACATTAAATGCCGAAAGATTTGGGTATCAAATTAGCATTGAAATCACATTAACTAATTAAAATTTCATTTTTGACCAAAATATAAATTTGACATTGACATAATTATAAAATACAAAGATAAATTCAAAAACAGCAAAACCTTCTTGATGTGAATAAATGATAACGCAAAAGATTATTCATCAATTTCTGGTGAACAAGCTCTTCAAGGAACTGCGAGTATCCAAAGTCAATCCTTGAAAAGTACAAACAGTAAACGGAATACCGTATTAGATCAGAAAAACGTTAACTCAAAATTAATATCAAAGTGGTATAAAGATAAGTTCATATTAAGGAAAGTCATATGACAAATATGACAGCAGAACATAAAGCATTCGATCATCCACACCTGCGCCCAATAATCCCTACAAGCAACTGCAAGACAAACTGTATTCAGAATACAGTAGTAGATCACAAAAATATTGACTCCGAATTTATATCAAAGTAGTATCGAGATAAATCTGTACCAAAGAAAACCGCAACGAGTTGAGCAGTCGAATCTGTTGAAACACGGATATTGATTGTTCCATGTGAAATCATATATATGACGGTTGAACACAAAGCACTCGATCATCCACATAATAATCATCTTCATTTGGCATTCTCCAGGTGATACAGATTTAGGTCATATATTAGTCGAACATATTTAATGATAAAAATGATAACCAGTTGTCATTTCAGAAATAGCTCCCTTTAAAACCTGCAAACTCATATACGATAGTAGACTCGTTGAAATCAAAATCAAAATCAAAAATGATATTGAAACTACAAGTTAAAAATGTCACAAACACAGATAGAACATGGAAATGATTATTTATGATTAATAAAGTAAAAGTTGATCAACATGCTGACAGCTCACTGCCAGACAACGTGCGCGCCGTGCACACTTAAACGTGCGCGCCGTGCACTCTTGATTCTTCGAGCAAACCTTCTGATCAAGTTTCACCTAGTGCGCGCAGGGTGCGCGCCGCGCACCAGCACCGCGCACCATCATTTTTCTCTGTTTTTGCACTGTTTTGCTCTGTTTCACGCTTACCGAAATCTGCAAAATCCGTGCAAGTGTTTAAACAATTTTTAGTTCGGGTCACTACAATTAGGACCCAAACAACGCAAGTGATTCTTCAAGATCACTCACCCACTTAATGAACGAAAGAATATAAATGCGAAAAAGTAAATCGACACAAGATATAACGTGGTTATATGCAATCGTTGTTATTGCTTTAGTCCACGGACCAACTAGAGATCGTTTATTTACTGAATATTTGAGAGTGGTGTGTTACAATGCCTATGAATGAGCTCTATATATAGAGCAAACAAGAAACCAACCAAACTACAACTTGATCTTCAAGTGTGCTAGTAATCATGAAAGATAAACCAACTAGCCATGCTTTACACCCACTAATGACATGATCACAGCCACAATTAGTGGTGTAAAGCAACCCACTAAGCACCTAAAGTGAAAGGAGAATCAATCAAGATCGGATCCCATGTGTGCAATTTGCCCACTTGCTGCCAGACATCGTGCGCGCCGTGCACACTCCCAAACTTCGAGCAAGCCTTCTGATCAAAACTTCTCTAGTGCGCGCAGGGAGCGCGCCGCGCACCATCACCGCGCACAATCAATTTTCTCGTTTTGTATAAATGTCTCCATACTCTAACATTTACTTATCTATTTATTATGATGACTAACTAATTACATTACGTAGGAAATTTAAATTTTTTTTTTTTGAAACGCAAGGAATTTCATTAATTGAAATAAAAGGCCCCATCATTTACAAATGCATGATGAGCCATTACAGAAATACAATATCATCCAGACACCCACGAAAAGCATTACATGAATATATACATACAGAAATAAATAATGAGGCTGCAGAGGCAGCAGCAAAAAAATATATATCCATCCTTTAACTATGCAGGTAGCAATATGGGTTGGAAATCCAAGTATGCCATTCCAATTTGATACCTTTTATCCTTCTCGCAATCCAATCAAAAGACATGATTTGAATTTCATTCACCTCCACGGGAACGGTCCAACTATCACTTTTAAACACTCGAGAGTTTCGGTTTTTCCACAATAAGTAACCACACGTCCATTTTAATGCCTGCCAAATGTATTTCCCACTTTTCGAAGTCCCCAATATGCAGTTTTCTTTGAAAGCATCAGAAAGTGTGTGAGCTGAGACATAGTTAATGTTCCACCACTTGAATACTCGGTTCCAAACGTCCATCGCGAATTTGCAATTTATTAGAGTATGTTCCACCGTTTCTATATCTTCATCGCACATTGGACATCTCACACTATGTAAATCCACTCCCCTTTTGTCGAGTTCGGTTCTCACAGGTAATCTTTGTTTCATGGCTCGCCACACGAATAATTCAACTTTTTTTGGTACAAGTGAGTTTCGCAAAGTACAGTGGCATGTTTTAAAACTTTCAAGTAATTTCGAATCAAGCAACGAAGTGAGTTTTTTAACCGTTAAAATACCTTTGTTATCCAACAGCCACTGCCACTTATCCTTTGATTTCCTATCGAATTGCAGCAGGTTGATGCACGAATTCAGCTCATCCAGCTCCCCTCTTGTACGCCCTCTTGGTTCTCTCATCCACCTCCACGATCCCACGTTATGAGTGCCATTCCAGACTATCCTTTCCTTTACGGTTTCATTCTTCACTTCCTCAATCCTATACAGTCTCGCAAATCTTTCTCTAAGTGCCATGTCGCCCATCCAGGTCTCGTTCAAAAACCCTGTATTCTCGCCATCACCAACCACCTTTTTGAATGATTTGTTGAAAGGGATGTTCAAGGTGTTTATCGAATTTCCTGCAAAAATAATATTAGACCATGGACTAGCCGACGGGCCTAGAGACGAGTCTCCATCCATCGTTAGTCCACCACACAACCCATAAATACTTTTGATGACACGTAACCACAAAGCGTTGGTTTCGGTTTTAAACCTCCACCACCACTTTCCAAGTAATGCTAAGTTTTTGCTTTTAAGAGATTTAATGTTTAGTCCTCCATCTTCGTGAGGAAGAAGGAGGTTTTCCCATTTAACCCAAGCGATTTTAGACTTTGAACCCGACCCGCCCCAAAAGAACGAACGCCTCACACATTCTAATTTTTTAATCACACATGGCGGAGCACGAAAAAGTGAGAAATAATACAAAGGAAGACTATTTAGAACCGATTTCACAAGTGTTAACCGACCACCGTAAGACATCGATCTCGCTTTCCATTCCGAAAGTCTTTTATCGAATTTATCGAATACGGGGTTCCAAGACTTTGACCTCTTAACATTTGCGCCCACGGGTAGTCCTAAATAAATGAAAGGCAAGGACCCGGTTTTGCACCCAAAATTTGATGCCATCAGCTCCACTTCTTCATTATTAATACCAACACTAAATAACTGACTTTTATGATAATTCACTTTTAGACCCGAAGCAATCTCGAAACATTTGAGGATATTCATAAGACTCCTCACATTACCCCTGCTCCAATCACCGAAAAAATGGTATCGTCCGCATATTGAAGATTTGAGATACATACATTATTACTACCAGCATTAGTTCCTCTGAACATATCTCTTTCGACCGCCACCTTCGTTAGCAAGTTTAATCCTTCCGCCGCAATTATGAACAAAAAAGGTGATAACGGATCACCTTGCCTAACACCTCTTTCAAGATGAAATTCGCTCGTGGGGGAGCCATTTATCAAGATTGAGATACTAGCCGACTTAAGACACGCAAGCATCCATTTCCTCCATTTAACACCAAACCCCATGCATTGCATAACTTCCATCAAATATTCCCACCTAATGCTATCAAACGCCTTTTCGAAGTCAACCTTGAAGATCAAACCATGTTGTCACTTATGCTTGAGATATTCCACAATTTCATTTGCAATAAGCACACCATCAAGTATATACCTACCGCTCAAGAACGCACTTTGTTCAACACCAATGATTGAAGGTATAACTTTCCTAAGACGATTTGCAAGGATTTTGGCCACAATTTTATAGTAACTTCCAATAAGACTAATTGGCCTATAATCGCTAAGCCCCAACGGATCAGACTTTTTCGGAATTAAGGTCACGAATGACGCATTACAACCTTTCGAAAATTCACCCTTTGACCAGAACCAATCAACGGCATTGATTAGGTCGTCCTTAATGATATACCAAAACTTTTTGTAGAACCCCAAATTGAAACCGTCTGGACCAGGCGCTTTGGTACTCTCACAGTCGTTTATTGCTTCCCATATCTCGGCTTCATTAAACGGAGCTTCTAATCCATCAACATCTGATTCGGAAATTTTTTGATAATCAAGTCCGGAAAAACTTAGCCGATTTGGGTTTTGATTGGAGAACAAAGCTTTGAAATGCTGATGAGCAGCCTCTTTAATTTTCATTGGATCCTCACACCATACCTCATTAACATTTAAACCTCTGATGTTGCTTTTGTTGCGATTTCGTTTCAAAACCGAGTGAAAATATTTAGAATTTTCGTCGCCATCATTAATCCACCGGGTTCAGCTTTAGTTTAGTTTTAATAATGTATTTGAAATTAGAATACAATTAAATGTATTAATATATTATGTATGGAGTACATATTATAAAGATACTTGCATTAAAAAGTTATTTTTTACACTTTAATTTTACGCGTATAATAAAATTACATATTATTAATTTAACTTACCAATTAATGTCAAAGATAAATAATGATATACTATACTATATTGGTTCCATTCCTTTAGACTTTGTTCCCGAGTTGGGTATATTTTTGAAAGAAAAGAAAATTTTCGGAAAAAACACTTAAATGAAATGGTGTTTCCAAATTTTTATTTCGGAAAAATGCAAATGAAGAGGATGGACAATTTGATCTAATTTTCCCTCCAACTCTCCTTTCATTCTGGAAGGATCAAAGGATCCTCTTCCCTCACCTTTCACTTCCTTTCATTTCATTCTTTTTGTTCCGTAAGCGGTAGTATTTTCATTCTCTTTCCCATTCCGTTATTCGAACCAAACGCATCCTCAGACACTATTTCAAAGGAAATTAACAACCATATAATCATCATTAGTTGAAAAGGTGCTTATCTAACTGACAAACAATAGGCAGAGTTGATGTAGGGATGGCAAAAATACCCGTACTCGATGGATAAACTCGAAACCCGATATTATTGGTCCGGGTTTGGTTCGGGTATACGGGTTTAGGGTCGGGTATGGGTATAGGTCTACTTTTTTTTCGCAGATTCGGGTTCGGGCTTGGTTTCAAATAAAAACTCATATACCCGACCCGTATGCCCGACCCATATACCCGATTAATTTATTCAATATATTACATTGAAAGTTACAAACAAATACCAACCCGGGCTAATATCCTACTAGCCCACTTCATAAGGCCCACCAAAATGGACAAGAAAAACATGCATACATTACATCCGAGTACAGACGTGTAACTAAGATTAATCCCTGGATGCTACTATGAACAAGCTGCACAACAAGATTCTTTAACATTTAATTCTTTAACATTTTAATCTCAGTTAGTAATGTAGTTTGTAAATTCTTTAACATTTAATTTAATTTGATTTGAATTAAATGGTTACTCGATTATCCGTGGGGAAATCCATTACCCGACGGTTAATTAGTTAATGGTTACCCGACGGGTATGGTACCGGGTTTGGGAGTGAGTTTATTAATCGGGTTTGGGTTTGGTATTGCCTATACCCGACCAAACCCGACCCGATGCCATTCCTAAGTTGATGGCTCTTATAAGAAACACACCCAGAAATTTTACTATGTGAAGACCTGATAAAACACGAAGTGCGAACACAAAACAAAATATATTAAACAATGCATAATCTTGAATAAGATAACAAAACCCACTCTTTTATTTTCAGTCTATACACAAAAATCGACAAATATTTTTTCGGTCAGACTTGGCCAAATTACTCGGTCAAAGTCGAATTTATTAATTCAAAGTCGGTTTTTTCAGGTCAAAGTCGGTCAAACATAGTAAACGTTGAAATTAGTCAACCTTCGACTAGTCCCCAACTAGCCTCAGACCTGGCCGATTAATCCTTACAAGCCCGACTAGTGACTTCTAAAACCTTGGCGCGCAGCACCCTTGATAATTTTACTTGACCCATAACAAAGTTAGAAAGGAGATTCCTACAGCCGAAGATGATTGTGATTTTATATTTCATATAAAAATGTATGTGCCACTAAAATCCTAAAAATGAAAAAGGACTAATATCTGAAACAATTTCAAGGACCTAAGACAACCAAAAAAGAACTATATTTTCCATGGTTCTACACACCTAGAACATATATCAAACCTCAAAATCCAAAATGGTATAACAGCTCATTAGGAAAATATTAGTCAACTAAATCAGAAAAAAGTCAACATGTTTGGGATCTCAAAATTAGATTTTAACCACATAGATGTTACGGTTAAAAATCTCCATGTCCTCAAATGAACGATGAATCATAATGTCAACATTCATTCTTGGATGCGTATCTTCATCTTCATAACGGCATTAAAAGCTTCTTGTTTATGCTAATAACTTCGATACTTTAGTTCCCCGCTGTGACAATTTACACAACAGAAACAGTTGTAAATTACGCAAATCTTACTGTGGTTTCTTAGAATATTTAAACAAACCTAGGATTCAATTCAAAGTACCATAGCTCCGATAATCAATCTAAGAGACCACATCCTAGCATGCAATGGTGTATGGGTGTCCTTGAGCACGTTGCATATCATATGAGCCCCATAGTGAGGATGAACTACTGCACCAGTTACAACCTGATAATCGTAACACCAGAGAAAAGAAATTAATACCTAAACCGAACTACTACTTTAAAAGAAACTTCTAATGTAAAAATAGATGACAACAAAGCAGAGATAATAATGGTAGTTAACAAACTACACTATAAGCAAAGACACTAAACCAAACAACCATGAAACCATTAAAATGCAGAGCTAGGGCCTCATAGAACAACATATTGAGATCATAATGACAATTACATAAGTTCAATTGAGCACGCTATTTAGTTGTTATTTCAACTATCGTTCCCTTTAAATAAGGACTATATAATTCTCAATAAGCATATAGCAACAGCATCAAGAAGAACAAGAGAAAACAAAACATCTTAATTACTAGCCATTCCGTCATCATTGTTATCTGAACCTCTCTAAAACAAACACCAAACAGTCTGTTATTGGGCTTTATTGAACATCTAAAAAGGAACCAGTTTGGAATTTTGGATCATTAAGCAGCTGAAACAAAATAATAACATTAACATTACAAGTATATAACAAAACTAATAATGTGTTCAAACAAGCACAGTTTAACTGTAAATGTCTGAGAAGGAAAGGTTTGGGTATCAAATTAGCATGATATAACCATTAATGATTAAAATTTATTTAGTTTTATTAATAGTTTAATAGCTTTTGAAAGAGTTTTGAGATTTAAAGATCAACTCACAAATAGCTAAACCTTCTTGAAGTGACTAAATGATTTCGAAAAAGATTACTTATCCACATCGAATGACCAATCCATTCAAGCAACTGCGAGAATCACGACGAATATATCCAAAACAAGTAAGTGTAGAGTAAAATGTGTCACCACTTACCAACGCATAAAGACGATAGTAATAATTTTAAAATCCTAAGTCAAACCTCTGACTTTAAAAGAAGTAAAAAGGTTGAGCTTAGTGATCTCTATCTTTTATACTCTGCACCCTGGAACGAATTCCGTTAACAAGCATACATATTTTATATGAACAACCACCATGAATTGAACTTTGCGATAACTCGTAGAATTTTTTTTTTTTTAAAAAAAAGCTGAACCTTATTTCAAAAAAAATAAACCTTAATTTGAGAAGGTATAAAAGCTTACCGGATGCCATTGTAATCTGATCATCTCAAATGAACACCAAACAAGCATAGTATGACATTAAAACATATATACTTCTTTTATGAAAACATCTTCTAGATGATAGGATACTAAAATACAAAGATCAATTTATAAACAGCTAAACCATCTTGAAATGAACAAATGAAAATTATTAGTTTATTACTCATCAACTTTTGGTGAACAATCCTTTAAAGCAACTGCGAGTATCACATTGGTATCCAAAACAAGTAACTCCGAGATAAAGACGTAAGGTGATTTCAAAAATCCTAAGTCAAACCTCGAAAAATACATAGTAAAAGTGAAGACAAAAATTGTACCCAGAATACCATATTAGATCACAATATATTACAGTAACTCAAAGTTTATATCACATAAATATCAAGATAAGTCCATACCAAAGAAAACAATGAGTTTGAGCAGTTTGTATCTGTCGAAACACAAGTATTAATTGTTCCATGTGAAGTCGTACGAAAGTTAAACATAGAACACTTGCTCATCCACATCTGTAGTTATTGAAACACAAATGTTGATTGTTATCCATGTGTAGTCATGTGATAGTAGAACATATAGCACTCGCTCATCCACATCTGCAGTATAATCATCTTCAAATGGCATTCTTTAGGTGATTACGATAAAAAAAAAAAAAAAATCCAACTTGATATTCAGATATAGTTAAATCCGAAGAATAAGGGAATGTTCAAGAGCTAGGAAACCGAAAATCTATTCATTAGTCGAACGGACACGTTTTCAGTTTTGACATCAAATTACCGAAGGAAAGATTTGGGCATCTAATTAGGAATTGAAAAACTTACATCAACTAATAAAAATTTCATTTTTGATGGGAATAATATAAATTTGAAATAATTTTAAAATATAAAGATCAATTAAAAGACAGCTAAACCTTCTTGAGGGGAATAAATGATAACGAAAAAAGATTGCTGACCAACAAGTAACTCCCAGAGTAAGATGTGTCACCATTCACCAATGCATCATAACAATGGGTAAGGTAATGACAAAAATACATAGGTACAATAAAGACAAACAGTATTCAGATTACATACTAAATCTGATCACAAAAATATTAACTCAAAACATATTTTTAAAAAATATCAAGATAAGTTCGTACCAAAGAATACAAACAACGAGTTTGAGCAGAATTTCGTATCTGTTGAAACACAAATATTGATTGTTCTATGTGAAGTCATATGAAAAATATAAATAGAAACTAGAAATGATTATTTATTCATGATAGATAAAGTAAAGAATAAACCTTCTTTCACACAATTTTCATGAATTAACCCAGCAGCATTTGACTCATTGCATAGAGAATAAGCAAGAACAATGATCCAATCACTTCGGTTTCATCTCAACCTTCCGGCCACATCTCCTTGAGTATCTAAGCAAGAATGATTCTAAAATATAAGCTATGTTGATGTCATTGTTATCTGAACCTCACAAAGCAACACCAAATGGACAAACAGTCCGTTGGGGGCTTTAACAACTACAAACGAGTCCGTTTGGATCATTCCACCTCGGCAACAAAATAACATTACACTCAGTATTTAATCACAAATTATTTTATCAAAAAGTATCAAGATAAGTTCGTACCAAAGAATATTGATTGTTCCATGTGAAGTCATATGACGGTTTAACACAAAGCACTCGATCTGGTACAAATACAGTAATCATCTTCATTTGGCATTCTCCAAGTGATACAGATTAGAATTAGAATCAGAAGAATAAGGGAATGTTCAAGATCATGCACATATACAGTAACTATGCGTTACCATTTACCAATGCATCATAACAACATGTAAGGCAAACTCAAAGGCCTAAGTCAGACCTCGAGAAATACATAGGTACAGTAAAAACAAGCAGTATTCAGAATATATATTGTATTTGATCACAAATAAAACAACTCAATATATATAAAAAAGTATCAAGATAAGTTTGTCCCATAGAATACCACAACGAGTTTAAGCAGTCTTTCGTATCTGTTAAAACATAGATATTGATTGTTCCATGTGATGTCATATGACAGTAGAACATAAAGCGCACTCGATGATCCACATCTGCAATAAACATCTTCAATTGGCATACTCCAGGTGGTGATTCTGATAAAATAAATCCAACATAAAGGTGATAACAGGTTTAGTTCATATAATAGAATCCGAAGAATAAGGGAATCTTCAAGAGCTAGGCAACAGAAATTGTCACATTAGTCGAACAGATTTAGTGATACAAACAAATGATAAGCAGTTTTCATTTAAACGCCAACAATAACAATGATACCTACAAATGCAATGACGGTAACTACACAAGCAGATAGAGAACAAGATTAGAATGTTCAGTGTATGCAGAATCTAGACACAATATATGGCGACTTTCATCTATTTTATTATTTCTATTGATCTGAAAAGATATGAATATAAACAAACCCCCAAAATTAGAACGTTAAACCTAACTGCTTTAAAAATCTCAATAACAGCTTCTTTAAATAGTTATAGAAGTAACATAACCCTAATTCGGTAACATAGAAATGATCTTTTTTTCCGTCTTTCTTTTTCAAAGAAAAAAATAATAATCTTTGAAAAAGAAAGACGGAAAAAAAGAAATAAAAAACAGAGAAAGAAAACCTGCCTTTGAGATAACACACACGGAGTTTCATAAAAAGCCAACGGAACCCTAATTCAGAACATATAAACATGAAATGTAAAATATTCTTTAAGAAAGATAGAAGGAAAAAAAAAAAAAATAGGAAGTAAAGAAGCTTACAAACCATCTGATGCCATTGTTATCTAAACCTCTCAAAAAAACACAAAATAGATATACAATCTTTAAGAAAGAAAGACAAAAGAAATAAAGAAAGTATAAACCAAACCATTTTGTCTGTACACAAAAAGTTTCATAAAAAAAATAACGGAACCCTAATTCGGATTTATAAACCATCATTGAGAAATAAAGAGAAAAGAAAGAAAGACTAAAACAAAAAAGAAATAAAGAATGAAAAACCAAGAAAATCTGACCTTTGAGACATAAGAGAAATCTGATTCAGAAGCAGTTTATTAGGGTTTATTTTCTGTAAGAAAAACAGAGCAGGGTGTAAGAGTGATTTTGGGGGTTTTAATTTGCTTATTCCATTCCCATAGGCGAACATTGTGTATATTGCCGTTGAGATTATTCCATTACTAAAATATGGAGTAATTTATTAATGGATAGCCCAACTGTTCCAAGTAATTTGTGTTATGAGATAAGAAAGGTCATGATTTCGATCCTTAGAAATTACATGATTTCTTTTAAAACAATTAAACACCAATAATGGTGGTAAATATTGATCCTATAGGGAGGTTTTACCGGATTCGTTCACGGACCTCTACCCAGGAACACTGCCCGAATGGATGTGTTCCCGAGTACCAACGATCAGGTTCGATTTTCCGCCCGAACGTGTGTGTTACGTGCAAATGATGAGGGTCGTTTAAATAAATATTTTTCATGTCAAAAAAATCGCTGTTCCAAAAAAATAATAATTTATTAATGAGAAATGCTTGTAAACTCGTTACGGAGACGCAGAAGTAAGTAACAATCAAAGTTGTAGGTGTTTTCCGTCTCGATTAAGTATTTATTAAGAGTATTATACATCACTATCTTTGTTCATCGACATCTAAGTATTGTTTGAATTTAAATTTAAACTAGCTAGTAACCTAGTATTATTACTCTACTCTGATACATAAATAACAAAGGTAACACATATACGGAGGGAAAAAGCAAAAACTAAAAGCTAATAGAATTAACGTTTGATAAAAAAAAAACTATTGGTTTTTCGTCAGGTTACTATTTTTATAGTCTCAGCTACTCTGTTAAACATCTAAATACATCTAAAAAAGGACTCATCACTCCGTCTTTATTCAATTGTCAAGTATTTCATTTGCTATTGACTAGTTTTACCAAACATTACTTATATCATCCATATTTTCATCACATTAATTAACTCAATCGAAGCTTTTTTTATGTTTTACTCTTGCAAAACTGTGAATTAATATTTTAACTTGTATGTGATGGAAATGAGTTGAGAAATTAGATTGCAGCTTCATTTCTAGTTCTATGAAAACTGTAGACTTTAATATTTAATATGAAAGTAAAAAGAAAGTAGTAAAATGATTTGGATGAACAATAATATCTCAAAAATAAAATAAAAATAAAAAAAGAAAAGAAAATAAAGATATGGATAAGTCATACCGTGGAGAAGGATTTGAGGAGAAATTGGTGGTGAGAAGCTAAAAAATGAAGATACCTTCGAATTTTGTTGAAAACCGTCAGAGTGTTATAGAGGATTTGTGGAATTTGTTTGTATAAAGTGAAGTTGCAGATGGCAGTAAAGGGGATTTAATCCTAGTTCTTTTCCCGACGACCTTTCCCGACGACATGTCGTTGGGATAGGGCATTTAATGAACTGACTTTCGTTGACCGGCCATCTGGAGGGAACGAAAAATATTCGGAGGGAAACGAAAATTTCTGAACCCTCTATACCGACGACATGTCGTCGGGATACGTTGGTCAACAAAAACTACGAAAAGTCTTAAATGAAGTGATTTTTTTTTTGTCATTTTGCGGTATTAATCCAGACGACACATGTCGTCGGGAAAAGTGTCGTCGGGAATGGTCACGTTTCTTGTAGTGTCTTGGAAGACTTAAGGTAGAAGGTTATAGTTGTAAGTGACTAGTGTTAATAAAAGTGATGAGATGAGTTAAGTAGCGAACAGTTGGTAGATTGATGAATGTTGAGATGTTATTGATTAGGTACTTGCTATATGGAGGAGTACGTTTGCTTTTTTGAATATTGCTTACAATGGCACCTGAAGTGAGTACTACTTGTGTTAGAGATGGAAAACGTGTCTATATGTTTATGACAAATCAATTGTGAGCTAAATGCAATTGGGAATAATCATCATGTGATTGACTTGTGTTATAGTCGGTCTTGTGCTTATGATATGTATAAGGTACATATGCTATCTTATGTAAATGAAGTAACTGCGATAGATAATGGCTAGGTGTGGTTACACACGACTATATATGTGTGATAATGCGTGGCTATGAGCTATTTGTGATTACACACAGCTATGTGTGATGATGTGTGGCTATGTGTGATTACTTGCGGCAATGTGCGATGATGTGTGGCTATGTGGGATTACACGTGGCTAAGTACGAATTAGATGTAGCCTAAGCAAAATTATAGTAGCAAGTTTGTCCATTTTAAGCCTCCAAATACAAATGTTTATTTTCTTTGGTAGACATGAAAGCCACTCCATAGAGTTAAGAATAGGGCCAATACCAAGTGTGTTCTTTGCTAGTAAGGAAGATAAATGCTTAACTGTGAACACACCATATGCAAATAATCGTGGGCAAACAGAAAATAACAATTGTAATTGGAATAAACTCTCAAAAAGCCTCACGACTTGTTTCTTATTCTCATAACAATAATAATAAACTCAAAAACTAAAAACTTCCAAGCACATGCGTGCCTTTTAAAGGCCAAAAACAAAGAATTGATAAAAACAAAATAAAACAAATCAAAATGTGGATAAACATCAAATAAAAGTCTTATCCTTTATCCTTGACCCCTTCTAAATTTTATAAACATGTTGGTTCCAGCTTCACAATTCGTGAAGTATGCATCCCATTGTGTGGCCCGAATAGAAGCTTGGCCCAACTCAACATTAGATACAGGCCCAACAAGAAATCGACCCAAATCTACATCATTCTTCATTTCTTCGAAAAGATTCGTCCACGAGTCTACAATATGAATGACTGGAACATCTAACCGATCTTCAAGAACTACACAAATATTTTCCAAATCCTTTTTTCATGACATCAACATCTTCATAAAACTTTTTTTTAACATCTTCATTTGACATGTTGATGTCTTTGTTAGTAACTACCTCCAAATCACTTTCACAATCATATTCAAAAAAAGAAAAAGATGCCTTACAATCAGTATCATAGATGGGTTCTGTATCATAGGTGGATTCTCCATCCTCATCATCTGTATCATAGATATGTTCTTCATCCTCATCATAGGTATAAATAGTTTCTGACTCGATTTGTTGGGAATCGTACTGCGCAGGGAATCGTTGTTGGTTCAGTTCCAACTCGGCGATTCGCTTATATAATAGTTCAATTTCTGCGTCTCGAGGATCTTTGTTGCCTCTTTCGGCGTGTCTACGATTATCTCCATCGCTGCCTCGATCGGCGCTTCTACAATAGCCTCCTCGATAACCTCCACGAAACATTGTTTGGGCCAAAACATGAGCTCTGAATACCAAATAATGCAAATAATCGTGGCCAAACAGAAAATAACTATTGTAATTGGAATAAACTCTCAAAAAGCCTCACGACTTGTTTCTTATTCTCATAACAATAATAATAAACTCAAAAACTAAAAACTTCCAAGCACATGCGTGCCTTTTAAAGGCAAAAAACAATGAATTGATAAAAACAAAATAAAACAAATCAAAATGTGGATAAACATCAAATAAAAGTCTTATCCTTTATTCTTGACCCCTTCTAAATTTTATAAACATGTTGGTTCCAGCTTCACAATTCGTGAAGTATGCATCCCATTGTGTGGCCCGAATAGAAGCTTGGCCCAACTCAACATTAGATACAGGCCCAACAAGAAATCGACCCAAATCTACATCACACCATTTGGTCAAAGATTCCATGACCAACAATCTTCTACATCAGATATAACTGGAGCTGATTCTAACAGCTCGGGTAACACGAGCAGCTCATCCCTTGCCATGCCACGAATGGTGTTGTTCCATGGCCATCTTCCACTATGACCATGTTCCAAATTATGAACCCTTGATGCAACAGTACAACACTGATCGTATTCCAGAGCAAACAAACCGGGGAAGATGGTTTTTAAATTAAGTGAACAATTAAGTAGCCAAACATCTGTCCAGAAATATGTATACATTCCATTGCCTACTTTTCAGAGTGAATGAAGTGAGGAATGGAATTCCTGTTTTATCTATCTCATGGCTAGACTTTATAATTTTACTCCACACTGATGAGGCCATGAGGGTGCAGCTGATGAACCACCTTCGCATAAACCAGCGTTATTACCATATATAGAACGAGTAATGCTTGCCCACAACGAGTTTTTCAACCTCCACCATTATTTTGCCAGTAGACTAAGATTTTCAACCTCCAATTCCATATTGTGAGTTGGTCTTGATTGTTTGTAATGATGTTGGAGTCATAAATGGTTGGGTGTTGTTGGTTAAATATGCAAAATTTTAAGATTTTTGTGAATGTGTATTTTCGGGTAAATTGTGTGATTTCGGTTCACTCAAATTCGGGCAAGTTGTGACCCACATTCGAAGTTGAGTTATTAATATTGTTCATTTATTTAATATGAAAGAAGTAATTTACATGTTTGCGGTTCAAATAGTCAAGGTTTGTGCTCTCAAAAGCGTGCGGGTGAAAACTGACAAATTGGTTAGTTACGACCCCATTTGAGATCTATTAGATCTCACTTGGTGAAGTACAAAACTTTTGGTCAAAAATCCCTTTAGAATCTGTTAGATCTCACTTGAATAAACTCAATAATTTTAGACAGAGCTCTTGATCCCATTGGAATCTCTTGAACCATTTTTTCTTCTTGTCATTTTCAGATTTGAAGTCAGGTTGATTGATTTTATAACTTTATATTCTTGTTGCTAACTGATTGATAGATAGTATCTATCTATCTATTCTATACATTATATAAAGCACGTGTCAAATATGCTGACGTGTCACCTTCTGGTTAAATTCTATCACGTGTCACTTCACAAATTTTCACTAATTTTTTATTAAATTATTAATCCTATATCTTTTCTAATTCTTTATACATGGAAAGATATATTTAATATATCTATGTATAAATTATCCTAAATACTGATTAGAAAAATACCTTTATAATAACTATCGTATTTAGTACATTAAAATGTGATCGATATCTAATATTTATATTTTATTATGAGAGGATACACCAAATTCAAATTTAGCTCATGTAGACATATTAATCAATTTTTTTGGCGATTTTTAGGGTAACACTTAAGAATACTTTTGAGATATGTAATACAATAATTCTATATCTATATCTATATATAATTAAAGTATATAAATTAATTTAAGTAAACAATTACGTATCTTCAAATATAAAATATGATATATAAATAAACTTAAATATATCAAACTTTTTGACGTTTACAGTCATGTATTTTAATTAACGGGCTCATAAACGTGTCACTATATATTCTCGGGCTCATAAACGTATCACTATATATTCTATTATTGTTGATGATATCGTATTGGTTATTCAATGTTGCTGCTGTTGTGTTATCTAAAGCACCTAATATTATGCTAAGTTGTGTCAAGTATGTTATGATATTGAAGAGTGTTAGTAGTATCAAACGTCTGAGGAGTCTGCTAGAAATTTGCAAGATATAAATGTTTAAGAAACCGTATGGCATTGAATGGGAATAATTGATTGTTGCATTGTAATTGTATTTGATACTAACGTTTAAGATACTAATGTTTTCAATAGTAATGTTTTCGATACTTATGTTATCGTTAATAAAGTTTTTTCATTGTTATTGTATTATACATTTGATTAATATCAATACTAACATTATCGAAAGTAATTTATGTAAGTTCCATGCAACGCACGGGCTCGTAAAACTAGTTTAAATATAGAAATCATCAAGGAGATGATATAGCAGTACATGAATGTGCACAAGGAACAAACCTTGCCACTTGATAGCTCAAAACATTGACCTAAAAACAAACCCAAAGGGACCAAAAGAGTGCACAGAGAGCATTCAAGAAAACAAAATCAAAGCATCCCTAAACTGAATAAGGCTAACACCATACAAATTTAACTTCATAACACAGTACTCGCTATCTCCTTAACATAAGCCCTAATTAACTACGCATTCCAATAACTATCAATTAGCCTATATAAAATAATATTAATAGATTTACAAATAAAATACTATTTTAATAACCGCCAAGAACTTCAAGACGTCATAACACACACAAAAACACACCCCCAATATAACAACAATAAGAGAGAAGACATCGGGAGTGGGTTCGGAATTCGAAATGGGTTTAGCATCGATCTTTTTGAGCTTCAGCGGGTACACCCTAGGCATGTTGATCACTGTTGATGGTGCTGATTCATTGAGCGTGCAAAAATTAATACAAAGCTGCCCCTTTCCATCAATAGTGGCTTCAACCTTGTCATGAAGATAAGGAATGCTTGGAATTGTAACCAACAGTTTGGGGGTTGGCTCGGCAGAACGCTCATCTTTCGCGATCCCGGATACTACTACGAGATCACCGACGACAAATACACTGATGTGGTCCTTTTCGATACGACCTAAGTCAGCACTAACGCACACCCTTGTAGGGTGAAGGCTCACTGTCATGCCTTGATTGAGTATGTTCTGATATTTAGCCTCAAACACGTCAGCAGTCATACCTGATCACGCGTATATATATTATAAAATAACGCATTCATGTAATATTCTCCAACAATTATACTATCTCACAAACATAGAAGTAAAGAAATTAAGTAGCTACCTTGAATTAAAGGGATGACATTTTTAGGAAGGTCATCAAGGAAATCTTTGAATCTGTAACCCCAAAGTATCAGAAAATTCGGTGTGTAACCTCCTACAGTAGAAACTTCATGTAATACCTTAACCATGCTTTCATCAGGCAACTTATGAAGCAGTTCTGTTCATATAAAAATCATATTACTTAAATTTCATCTGTTAGGTTCACCATTTTAGTATTGATACTTGATAACTTAATATAATTCGTGGTAGATCGATTTTGCTATCAAACTGAAAATAAATTAAGAGCAGGGGATGGAAAATAAGAACCAATAGAGGAAGAAGCTGTAATAGTTCATAACAATAATTATTGTTACATGATTTAATTTTCCACAGCTTGCCTAAACTATTCTAACTAACAACAAAAACATAGAATTGGAGTAAGCCATCAATCAAGGGTATATTAGTCAATTTATGTGGATTTATCATTAAGGGTATGTCCAACAATAATCGATGATAGATAAACAAGAAAAATATAATTAACCATGGTACAGCGGCCTGATTTCATCGACGGGAGGATTTTCTTCAGCACAAGACTTCATTTTTTCCACGGCCTCCATGATATTCTCCATCATTACTGATTATGATTTATAACAAGGATAGTCAAGTAAGTTATTACTCCAATTTAGTCGCAAATAAAAAAAATTGATAAAAATAGTAAGAAATGTAAATATACCTTGGCCAGGTGTAGGACTGAATAAATCAGTAAAGAAATCTTTAATGTTTACAATGAAACTTAGCATTAGCATTTTTCAAACTTTATTTTGTGCACAAATACCATACAATACGGATAGAAATTACTATTAAATTTAGTTTTTGGTGGTAACTCCGATTCCTTGTTGGCGTTGTTGTCTGGATTAGCAATGGTGCTATAATTAGCACGCAAACAACGAAAATGATGATGAGGTTTCGACGTTAAGTAACGTTCAAACCCAAACCCTAATTGCTGTTGAGATCTTGACAATCTCATGATTTGATTTCCAGATTTCAACAAATTGTTGTCTGCATTAGCAACGGTGCTATGATGAAGGTGAGCTTTTGATGTTAAGTAACGTTCAAACCCAAGCCCTAATTGTTGCTGAGATGTTGACAATCCAATGATTTGTTTTCCATATTGCAATAAAGCCCTCTTCATTTTTCTGTAGATTATGAAACTTTATCCCGGTAAACACGCATATGCGTATAAGGAGGAAGGCGATCCATTTTTAAAATTCCCAAAAAGTTGGGGTTAGATAGTTTTCTTTTCCCACAAGACTGTACGGCACTGCTGTATTTACTTATTTATTTTATTTATTTATGTTTTAAAAACGAAAAGCATCAAAAACTACGGAGTATTTTAATTTGGCGCATTTTCACGGGACATAGATAAGTTAATCTTAAATTCAATTCAATTAATTTTTAAAGAAAATATATATCAAAAACAACAACAAAATGAAAAAAGTTAAGGCTAGAGACCTTTCGGATGCTGTGGAGGTTGGTTCGACGGGGCTTTCTGATGATGAGGTTGGTTTGACGGATGCTAGAAAAAAAAAATTACACTAAAGAAGATAACTTACGAGCTAAGAGGCCATAAAATTCATATCCAAATCAAAAACAAAAAACAGTGTCATAGAACTCAAAAAAACAAATCGTTCTGACTTTTTACATAATCAGCAGCCAAAAGAGTTAAACCTTGACCGAGTTTTGACCCAAGTTGCCGAGTTTTGGATTGAGTTGTCGAGTTTTAACCCAAGTTGACTTTTTACCCGAGTTGCTGAGTGTTGAACCAAGTTGTCGAGTTTTAGACTGAGTTGCTGAGAAACTCGGTCATTGACCGAGTTAGAGTTCACCTCACGGTGAGCAATTGAAACCGATATCTCTCCGAGAATCTCCCCGAGATATGCCGAGTTTTACAACAATGATTGCAACCTATGATGTACTGAACTCATGTGATCCATGACACCCTTCTTAAAATAACTAGCACCCACTACATAATTGATATCAAACTAAAGTACATCTATAAATGTTAGATATAAAACCAATTTATTTATACATATGTTCTCAATTACAGTAAGTTACAATATCATGTATTATGGGCGGGTAGCCTATGAGGAAATGTACACTGCTAATGGCTTCCTGAATAAATTAGTAAATAAACCTTTGAAAAACAGAGGAGGTTTTGGTTGTAATTCCGATTCATTGTAGGTGTTATCGAGCCCAAATTCAATTACTAAGAATCAAACCAAGGTCGAGTGGAATGAAGTTGATGCTATTGATTTGTTTTGGAGACCTTACGTTCGTTTTCCATTTGAAAATATCATTTCTAATGGTCAATCACCACGTTCCAGTCTTGAACCTTCGAATTACCTTTAGCCAAGTGTTGAGAATGATTTAAATTAGCTTGAATACGTGATACAATAACAATATGCTCTCAAAAAGTCCAGGTTTAACAACCTTCAAATGAAAACCAAAGCCCCTATTTATAGGTTTTTTAAATATACGCGGACTGCGCATAAACATCAACGAATCCTGCGCATCATTCGCTAACTAATGCGGACACATGTCAATTTGATAGTTCATTTTTGATGGGTATAATTTGGACATAATTTTAAAATACAAAGAACAATTCAAAAACAGCTAAACCTTCTTAAGGGGAATAAATGATGTACTTTTGGTGAACAATCTCTTCAAGGAGATGCGAGTAAGTGTATGAAAAAACAATAGATCAAAACAGCGTGTATGGCAATTTCTAAAAAAATCTAAAGTCAAAACTTGAAAAAATACATAGCTAGAGGAAAGACAAACTGTAACTAGAATACCGTATTAGATCACAAAAATGTTAACTCAGAATTCATATCAAAGTCGTATCGAGATAAGTCTGTAGTAAGGAAAGTCATATGATAAATATGACAGCAGAACATAAAGCACTTGATCATCCACATCTGCGCATAATAATCATCTTCAATTGGCTTTCTGATAAAATAAAGTACAAAGATAACGAAAAAGATTGCCAACCAACAAGTAACTCCCAGGGTAAAGCAATTACAAATATACATAGGTACAATAAGACAAACAGTATTCAGAATACTGAATCTGATCAATAAAACATTAACTCAAAACATATATCAAAAAGTATCAAGATAAGTTCGTACCAAAGAATACAAACAACGAGTTTCATTCGTATCTGTTGAAACACATATATTGATTGTTCCATGTGAAGTCATATGACAAATATTAACAGATACTAGAAATGATTATTTATTTATGATAAATAAAGTAAAGAATAAACCTTCTTTCACACAATTTTCTGGAATTGACCCAGCATTTGACTCACTGCATCAACTGTCAACCAAGTAGAGAGAATTAGCAAGAACAACGATCCAATCACTTTGGTTTTATCTCAACCTGCCGGCCACATAATTTCGAAAAAGATTATTCATCATATCCACGTTGAATGACCAATCCTCTCATCAACGCATCAAAACAGCTACTAATTAAGACAGTTTCAAAATCGTAAGTCAGACCTCGCGAAATACTTCAAAAGAAGTAAAAAGGTTGACCATGGTGATCTCTATCTTTTATACCACACTCGACTGAACTTTGCAATAACAGAACTCTATTTTTCAGAAGAAAAAAAACTTCTCAAATAGGGCATAGTTTGACATTAAAAGTCAGAAAGGAAGGGTTTGGCTATCAAACTAGCATGAAAATGCACATGACTCGATTAAATATTCTTTTTCTTACAAAAATATCTTTAAGATGATAGATTTTTAAAATACAAAGATCAATTTATATTTGTTGAAACACGTATATTGATGATTGTTCCATGTGAAGTCGTACGACAGTTGAACATAAAGCACTCGCTCATCCACATCTGCAAAACTGCAATTAAATCATATCTTCAGATGGCATTCTATAGGTGATTCTGATTAGAAAAAATCCAACATAATATTCAGATAGTAGAATCCGAATAATAAGGGAATGTTCAAGAGCTAGGCAACCGAAAATCTTTTCATAAGTCAAACAATTTAGTGATACAGATGATAACCTGTTGTCATTTCAATTATAACTCCTTTTAGTACCTGCAGACTCAAATACAATACTAGACTCCTCGTTTAACTCAAAAACAATATCGCACCGACAAATTACAAATATCACAATTGTAGATAGACTATGGAAATGATTATTATTATAAATAAAGTAAAGAATAAACCTTTTCACACACAATTCCTTGCACAAGCCAGCATTTGAATCATTATATAACTCTCAACTATGTAGAGAAGATTAGCTAACAGATAGGAGTTAGCTGTCTTTATATCATCTGCAAATATTTTGTTGTTGATAAATCATGAGCACCGTTGTTTTTGAAATGCTGTTTATATGCTTCAAAAGTATTCATTCTACTTTGTCAGAAACCGAGTACAGTAAGTGATTAAAGGACCAATAAGAAATTGAAGACTTCAATAGTGTTTATGCTAATAGAAAACGATACCGGAAAAAGTAACAATCAACAACAACAGCAAGAAGAACGATCTAATTACTTCATGAACAATCTCCACTGAACTTTGTGATAACTGATAACAGATATAGAGTTTCATAAAAACCAACAGAAGCCTATTTTCTAAAATTTAAAGAACCTCTAAGATACCGGCCATTCTGATAGTCATTGTTATCGGAACCTGTCAAAGCAACACCAAACGGTCCGTTGCTGGTTTTAATATATAAAAACGACTTCGTTTGGAACATTCAACAATTCAACAATAACAACAAAAAGACCTTACAATGGGTACACAACAAAACACGAACATCTAATGAGTTCAAACGGCACGGTTTGACATTAAATGCCGAAAGATTTGGGTATCAAATTAGCATTGAAATCACATTAACTAATTAAAATTTCATTTTTGACCAAAATATAAATTTGACATTGACATAATTATAAAATACAAAGATAAATTCAAAAACAGCAAAACCTTCTTGATGTGAATAAATGATAACGCAAAAGATTATTCATCAATTTCTGGTGAACAAGCTCTTCAAGGAACTGAGAGTATCCAAAGTCAATCCTTGAAAAGTACAAACAGTAAACGGAATACCGTATTAGATCACAAAAACGTTAACTCAAAATTAATATCAAAGTGGTATAAAGATAAGTTCATATTAAGGAAAGTCATATGACAAATATGACAGCAGAACATAAAGCATTCGATCATCCACACCTGCGCCCAATAATCCCTACAAGCAACTGCAAGACAAACTGTATTCAGAATACAGTAGTAGATCACAAAAATATTGACTCCGAATTTATATCAAAGTAGTATCGAGATAAATCTGTACCAAAGAAAACCGCAACGAGTTGAGCAGTCGAATCTGTTGAAACACGGATATTTATTATTCCATGTGAAATCATATATATGACGGTTGAACACAAAGCACTCGATCATCCACATAATAATCATCTTCATTTCGCATTCTCCAGGTGATACAGATTTAGGTCATATATTAGTCGAACATATTTAATGATAAAAATGATAACCAGTTGTCATTTCAGAAATAGCTCCCTTTAAAACCTGCAAACTCATATACGATAGTAGACTCGTTGAAATCAAAATCAAAATCAAAAATGATATTGAAACTACAAGTTAAAAATGTCACAAACACAGATAGAACATGGAAATGATTATTTATGATTAATAAAGTAAAAAATAAACCTAATTTCACACAATTTCATTAATCAACCCAGCATTTAAATTATTGCATCAACCGTCAACCATGTAGAGAGCATTCGCTGCAACAAATTTGAGCCGTCTTTCGTATATTTCGTATCTGTTGAAACACATATATTGATAGTTCCACGTGTAGTCATATCTTGACAGTAGAACATAAATCACTCGATGATCCGCATCTGAAATAAACATCATCGATTGGCATACTCCAGGTGATTCTGATAAAATAAATCCAACGTAAAGCTGATACAAATTTAGTTCATATACTAGAATTGGGATGAACAAGGGAACATTTCAAGAGCTAGACAACACACACTGTCTCATTAGTCGAATGGATTTAGTGATACAAATGATAACCAGTTTTCATTTCAAAACCAACAAGAACAATAATACCTACAAATGCAATGACGAAAACTACAGAAGCAAATAGAGAACACGATTAGAATGTTTTGTGTATACAGAAACAAAACACAATATATGGCGACTTTTATCTATTTTATTTCTAAAGATCGGAAAAGATATTAATATAAAAAAAAAACCCAAAAATTAGAACGTTAAACTTAACCGCTTTAAATATATTAATAACTTCTTTAAGTAATAGAAGTAACAGAACCCTAATTCGGTAAACAAAAGAAACAATCTTTTTGTGTAAGAAAGAGAAGAAACCCTGGGTTAAAGTTGGTAAAAAGAAAAACAGATTGACCAAAGACACCACAACGAGTTTGAGCAGCCGTTTGTATCGATTGAGACACAAATAATGATTGTTCCATGTGAAATATATATGACGGTTGAATACAAAGCACTCGATCATGGACATATACAATAATCATCTTCATTTGGCATTCTCGGGTGATTGCTATAATATAAATACAACGTACCTTTTGAGTGAGATTTTGAGAAGAGTTGCTCTTTGGAGAGCACAGTACGATGAATTTAACCACATACATGTTTCTTATAAACAACCACACTAAACTTTGTGATAACATATATAGAGATATAGATTCAAAAAACCAACAGAACCCTAATTAAAGCAACACCAAAATGAGTCAGTACTTGGGGGCTTTAACATTTAAAAATGAGTCAGTTTGGATCATTCTACACAAGTAACCTAGAAATGGTATTTTCTCTCTCCTAAAAGGGCGATCCGGCCACTGTTCACCGTCGAATATTTAGTTTTTTCTTTTGATTTTTGCATCTCACCACCCCCGCCAATCGATTCAGACATACTCGAATTGCAAAACCTGAAATTTTCATTCAGTTCCGACCACCACTGCCATCCCACGCGCCACCTTGTTCCGCTGCCGGTATTCCACGCGCCGGCGCGTGAGCCTCTGTTCCACCGCCGTTCGCTGCAGTTTTCTTCCAGTTCGATTGTCTTGGATCTCCGACCAAAACCCTGGTGAGTATTGGTCTGATTTGTTGCTTTCAAATTTGAGTTATAGTTCGATCCTGCTATCTCTGCTATTGCTATCTGCTGTGTATCATGGTGTCCAAGAAGAAGAAAAAGTACCAAGATTTAACAGCGACTGCTACTAGGGTTTTGCGAAACCGATCGGTTAGTCGTGGAACAGCGGATGCGGCTTCTAAAAGTGGAGAAGTGTCTTCATCTAATTCTGATGGGGATCGTTCATCTCAGATTATGGATGATGTCGTACGTTCCAATCTGATGGGAGATGAAGTTGATCAGCCAAATAAGAACGAGGGAGATGTGCCAATTGATCAACCTGGGAAGGATAATCGTGATTCAGAGGGGATGATTCTGAAAACCTATAGTTCTAGAAAGAGGAAGGGTAAAGTGAACCAGCTGATTGATGTTGGGGATGGTCCGTCTAAAGAAAAGAAGAGTGCTCAATTTGTTCCTTATGCTGGTGATTCTTCTATTCCTGCTAATGAAAAAATACTCCCTGAAGTAATTAAAAAACGCAAGGGTAACAGGAAGAAAGATGGGTATGGTAAGAATTCTGCTGTAACTGATCATTCTATTGATGATATTGTAGCTAGTAACGATGATATTATTGCTAAATCTATTGGTGAAACAATTGCTGTTGCTAAACTGACTGTTTCTGCTAGTCCTGTTGTATTCTTTAAGAGTTCAAAAGATGGTAGTTATAATGAGGTTGATGTAAACCTAGTGGCTGCTGCTGAGAATGCTGTTAAGTTATTTAAGAATGATGGTATTAGAGAGTCAATTGTTGTTCCTGATGATTTCTCCCAATTTATATTGGGTGGCAATGTAACTTTAATAAATACGCAGGATAATAATAGTGGTGATAAAGATAATGTTGTTTCTGGAATTAAATCTACAACAATGGAAGGGGTTGAGACTAGTGAAGGGCAAGGCAATACAAATACTAAATTCCCAAGAGCATGGGTAAATCCAAACATCACTTTTGCTGACTTCTTAAAACAAAACAAAGATGAAGAAGAATTAAAAATGGAGTTCATTCCTCCTGTTTTAATGTCTAATGGTCAAAAGAGAGTAGTTTTCTCCGCTGAGGAGGTTAAGAAGGGCGGTAGTGCATTTTCTCTTCAATTATATGGGTATTTTATTGGAACTTCTATGGATTATAGGGTTGTTAATGCCCATCTAAGGAGAATGTGGCGGAGGTATGACCTTAAAGAAATCGTCAAAACAGCTGCAGGATTTTATTTATGCAAATTTAATAATGAAAAGGGTATGAAGGAGGTTCTTGAGAGTGGTCCATGGTTAGTTAATAATGTTCCTTTTTTCGTGAATCAGTGGGAACCTGGGGTTTGGCTTGGAAAAATTGAACCTGAAAAAGTTCCAATTTGGATTTGCATTCACAATATACCCATTGAACTATGGAGTGGCAGAAGTATAGGTAAACTTGTTAGTGGTATTGGTAGGCCTATGTTGATGGACAAAGTTACTTCAGAGAGATGTTTAAGTAAAAGTGGAAGATTAGGTTTTGCTAGATCTTGACTGAAGTCAATGCAGCTGATGACCTTCCTAGCTTTGTCGAATTTTCCTATCCTGTGATTGGTTCTTTTTCAGCCAAAGTGGGTAAACTTGAGGTGACTTATCAATGGAAACCGCCTTTATGCACTCATTGCAAAGTGTTTGGCCACTCTTTTAATACTTGTAAAATTAGGCCTAAAACAGAAGATGAAGTATCTGCACAAGTGTTAAAAGACGCTTTGAAAATCAACAATGATGGTGAGACAGTTGATTTAAATAACCAGTGTGTTGAGGACGGCTCTAAAGTTGTTGGTAAGAAAGGAAGGGTATTTCATAAGTTGAATTTTGATAATAATAAAAGTCAATGGCAGTCAACAGAAGCAAAAGGTATCAAACAAAATGCAGTAAGAATAATTATGGTATTAAAGACAATATTGCTGTGGAGGAAACAAATTGGAATGTGGAGTCCCAGAAAAATCGAAATCATAATGTTTTAAGGAAAAGAGATAAAGGGAAGGGCATTGATGGTGAAGGTAATAATAAGACATATTCTAAAGATAGAATTGAAACAAACAATCCTTTTTATGTATTAGTAGATGATGAGGGTAATGGTGATTGATGTTAAGTTTGATAATACTGCTCCGAAATCAGGGTATTCTACATCTTGTTAGTCTCTTACTTTATATCTAGTATAGGTCCTCGAGTTTCGCTCAAATTAGTGTTACTCATGTTGTAATCCTCGTTGTATCATTTCCTTATCAATAAAATTATCTTGCTTTTAAAAAAAAAAAAAAAAAAAAAACATATTACATTTAGGGATGGCAATGGATGTTCCATCCATGGACATCCACCCGATCCGATCCATTTGTAATGGATATGGATGATGTAAATGGACGATTAACGGATATGGATATGGATATGGATGATCTAAATATTTCATGGATCGGATATGGATGATAATTTACCATCCACGGATATATCCATAATCACCCGAAATACATCTATGTATATATATATACATATATACGTACTAAAATATAGGCATATACATCTACATATCAATATACATATACATATAACCTAAGAATTCTTAAATTATTAACGAAAATAAGGGTTGTGATAGTCACAATTATTAAATTGTTACTAACAATATTACAAGTTACATATTTAGATTAGTTTAAACGTATATTTACTTATATTATAACGTAATTTGCTCAATTAAATTTTAATCGGCAATAAATTTCAATCAAAACATGTGTAACGACTCAAAAACATAAAGATTAAATATTTACATTTGTTATAATCTATACTAAATTGATAAAATCATCGTTAGATTAACATTTCATTTGATATCCAATGAATATCCATTAACCCGCTTAATCCATCGGATATGGATATGGATGGATGAACTATAATTAAATGGATATGGATATGGATATGGATATGGATGAGCAAAAATTAAATGGATATGGATGTGGATATGGCATCATCCGATCCATATCCGATCCATTGCCATCCCTAATTACATTAACTTGAGTATATAACATAACATGAATATCAAATGTGTTCAGACAGACACAGTTTGACATTAAATGTCTGAAAGGAAAGGTTTGGGTATCTAATTGGCATGAAAAAACACATCAACTTACTTAACTTTTTTTTACAGAACAATCTTTTCCAAAGAATTTTAAATATACAAAGATCAAGATTAGAGAACAAGATTAGGATGTTCTGTGTATACAAAAACTAAACACAATATATAGCGACTTTTATCTATTCTATTTCTAGAGATCTTAAAAGATATAAATATAAACAAACCCCAATAATCTGATACGAGTTCAAGTGTGCAAAGCACGTGCAGTCAGTCAATGGAGTTCAGTCAGCTGCACGTGCTCAATCAACCAAATAACAGAATTAGTTGTTAGAGTGTAGTGATGTTGTAACTGTAAGATTGTTAGCTGTTAAGTAGCGATTAGCGATATAATAGAAGACATCAAAATTCAGTTGTAAGTTTCTTCTTCCCCAATTAAATTGTAATAACCCTAAATCAATAAAATAGTCGATTACACTCCAAAGCTTGTTCTTAATTCGTGGGCTTTCAGGTTAATCGATAGTTAACTCCGATCATAGATCCAGGTTAACGTATCAAGTGGTATCAGAGCGGACGATTCTGCGAACAATTTCAGTCTTGAACCAAGAAAAATGGTGGCTTCAACACGTTCTAATGCCGGAGGAGACGACGGAATGCCGGAATCCGTCAAAGCAGCAATTGCAGACTTAACGAGAGTAATTTAAGAGATGAGTTCTCAGTTCAACAACCGATTGGAAGGAGTTGCGCATTCAGACAATCGTAAGATTGATGATGTGATTATTCAACAACAATATTTGTCTTCAGAGGTCAATAAATTCAAGAATGGTGAAACCAGGGGAACAACTCAGTTGACTCGATTGACAAAATTGGACTTTCCATGTTTTGAAGGAGAAGATGTTAAAGGATGGCTGTATCGTTGCAATCAATACTTTGCAGTCGATCACGTTGAAGATGAAGAAAAGATTAGAATTGTTTCAATACACTTGTTTAAAAAAGCTCTTGTATGGCATCAACAGTACATGAAAAAGCATGGTCCAGATGTTGAATGGACAGATTATGAGGAGGCAATCTTGAAACGATTCGGAACTAGCATTGAGGATCCATTGGGTGAAATCAAAAACTTAAGGCATACAGGATCACTCCAGGCCTACAATGATGAATTCGAGGTGCTCCTAAATATGGTAGACATAAGTGAGAAACAATCCATCAGTTGGCATCTAGCGGGTTTACAAAAGGAAATTGAAATGCCCGTTCGAATGTTTAAACCTAAATCGCTAGAAGATGCAATGAGTCTTGCAAGAATGCAAGAATGCAAGAATGCAAGATGAGACGATTAATGTTTCAAGAAAAAGGTATTTACCACCACTTTTACCAACACCAAAGTCAACAACAAACTATTCTAAAATGAGAAGTGGGTATCCAATGACTAATACGACGAAGGTGACCAATAATTCTGCAAATACCAGCAACTAACTTGCCTTAACACCCTACAGTTCATCAACAAGAAATGGTGATCAAGTGCAAAACAGGAAAAGATTGTCTCAAAAGGAAATAGAGGAGAAAAGAGCCAAGGGTCAATGCTTCTATTGTGATCAACGATATGTTCCGGGTCACAAATGTCCGGGTCAACTTTATTCTTTAGAGGTACTGGCAAGGGAAGAAGATTATGAGCAGGAATCGGTGGTGGATTTGGAACCAAGTTTGGAACTTGAGGAGAACAATATGATTGAATCCACGGAATACGCACCTTACATATCGTTAAATGCTCTAACCGGGACTAACGCTTACCAAACGATGAGTGTCATGGGTCAAGTGAACAAACAAAACGTCCAAATCTTGATTGATTCAGGTAGCACCCACAACTTTTTGGATCAAGAAGTTGCTAAACGATTGGGATGCAAATTTGAAAATGTGCCACCAATGGCCATATTTGTTCCTGGTGGTAACAACATGTTAAATGCATATGCGTGTGAACAAGTTAAGTGGTCCATTAATGGTGAAGAATTCTCGAGTGATGTCCTTGTATTGCCAATTGGAGGATGTGAGATGGTTTTAGGGATCCAGTGGTTGAAAACGCTTGGTGATATTGTATGGAACTTTGAAAAACTTCGAATGACATTCAAGTATGAAGGTAAAAGGGTAGAACTTCGTGGGAAAAAGTCTACTGCTCAGTGGGTCGATGGGAAAAAATACCAAGTTTGTGGACCAGCAGCAGGCCCAAATGAATGCAATGTTCGTTTGCGTATATCCAGCTCAATTATGGCAACTAGCAGCTCCAACAGAATCTGATCGTGCAGGTATACATAGTGTCCCTAAACTCAGTCAACTAATCAAGGAATTTGAAGATATTTTTGTTGTACCTTCTGGTTTACCACCTCAAAGAAACTTTGACCATCGTATACTATTAAGGGAGGGTACGCAACCAATTAACATACGCCCATATAGACACCCACCTTCACAAAAAGATGCGATCGAAACTATGGTTGCTGAGCTGTTGGAAACTGGGGTAACTCGACCGAGTCAAAGTCCCTTTTCTTCGCCCATTGTAATGGTAAAAAAAGAAGGATGGCATGTGGCGTATGTGTGTGGACTATAGGCAATTGAATAGTCACACAATTAAGGATCGTTGTCCAATTCCTATGATTGAGGAATTACTTGATGAGTTACACTGGTCAAAAGTGTTTTCTAAGTTAGATCTTCAATCCGGGTACCACCAAATTCGTATGTTTAAGACGACATTACTAAAACCGCCTTTAGAACGCATGAGGGGCATTACGAGTTTTTGGTGATGCCATTTGGGCTAACTAATGCCCCATCCACGTTCCAAGCTTTGATGAACGACGTCTTAAAACTATTTTTGAGACGATTTACTCTCGTATTTTTCGATGATATTTTGGTATATAGTGCAAGTATGGATGAGCATGTGCAACACTTAAGATTGGTTTTGCAAGTTATCAGGCAAAATACTTCATATGCAAAGAAGTCGAAATGCACTTTTGGTACAGGAAGGGTAGAGTACCTTGGGCATGTGATTTCATCTGAGGGTGTCTCCACTGATCTGACTAAAATTGAGGCCATGGTCCAATGGCCCGAACCTAAAAATGTTAAGCAATTACGTGGGTTCCTTGGATTGACGGGATATTAATAGGCGTTTCATAAAGGGTTATGCCATTATTAGTCAACCTCTGACTAAATTGTTACGCAAAGATTCGTTTGATTGGAATGAAGAAGCTTCAAAAGCATTCCAAATTCTTAAACAACATGTGCAACAAGCTTCGGTATTGAGTCTTCCCGATTTTAATAAGAAGTTTATAGTTGAAATGGATGCTTCGGGGGTTGAAATTGGTGTCGTGTTACAACAAGACGGGCACCCTATTGCATTCATGATTAAGGCTCTATCTTTATGACACCAAGCACTTTCTACTTATGAACGAGAATTTTTGGCTATATTGCAAGCCTTAGAGAAATGGAAGGGGTATTTGTTGGACCGACACTTCAAAATTCAGACGGATCATGTGAGTCTCAAATACTTATTGGAGCAATGTTTGACCACACCTATCCAAATGAAATGGTTGCAAAAACTTGTTAGGTTTGATTATGAAATAATCTACAAGAAAGGAAGCGAAAGTGGGGCTGCGGATGCTTTATCACGAGCTCATAACCATGCTGAATTATTTCATATGTACACCCTGCTGATGTTACAGAAAGAGTTCGTGTAAGTGTCTTGAATGACGCTGATTTACAGCATATAGTTAGTAAATTACAAGCTGGTGAAACAGTTAAACATTTTACATTGCAAAATGATCAGCTGTATCGGAAGGGAAAACTAGTGGTTGGATATGATACATTACTTCGTACAGACATTATAAAGGCGTTTCATGATGAACCAAATGGAGGCCATTCTGGGGTAACTTCAACACTACAAAAGATTTCAACTTGTTTTTATTGTAAGCGGCTACGGAAACAAGTCAAGCAATACGTAAGAGAATGCACTATTTGTCAAAAATGTAAGTCGGATTTGAGAAGCTACCCAGGTTTACTACAACCATTACCAATTCCGACCACTGTTTGGACTGAAATTTCGATGGATTTCATTGAGGGGCTTCCTACTTCGAATGGTAAAACAACCATTTTTGTTGTAGTTGATCGGTTGAGCAAGTATGGGCATTTTATACCGTTGACCCACCCATTCACTGCTATGAGTGTAGCTCAATGTTTTTTAGACAATGTTTATAAGTTGCACAGGTTACCCAAGGTTATTTTAAGTCACCGAGATCGAATTTTCATAAGTACGTTTTGGAAGGAACTTTTCAAACTGATGAAAGTAAACTTGCACCTTTCCACGGCGTATCACCCTCAAACCGACGGTCAAACCGAGGTGGTGAACAGTTATTTAGAGTGTTACTTGCGGTGTATGTCTTGTGACAAGCCAAAAGATTGGGTTAAATGGATACCGTTGGCTGAATTTTGGTACAATACGAACTTCCATTCCGCAATCAATACAACCCCTTTCGAGGTTGTATATGGGCAACCACCACCACGTCCTATTGTGTCTACAGCAGGTGACAGCAGGGTGGAAGCTGTATATCGGTCATTGATAGCCCGGGAGAACGCAATTGCAGTTTTAAAGTTCCACCTTAAGCGTGCTCAAGATTGAATGAAAAATTTGGCAGATTCGAGATGCACTGATCGAACACTTACAGTGGGCAGTTGGGCATATGTCAAACTTCAGCCTCATCGACAAGTGACTTTACGTGCAGGGAAATACAACAAATTATCTCCGAAATATTATGGTCCATTTCAAGTTTGTGAACGAGTTGGACAAGTAGCATACAAACTGGTGCTACCAGAAATGGCACAAATACATCCTGTTTTTCACATCTCTCAGTTGAGAGAGCATAAGGGGCCAACACCAGTTACAAGGGGTTCCATCCCTCGGTTAAATGACAGTGGGTTAATTGAACCTGCACCTTTGAAAATTTTGGAACGAAAGCTGAAGAAGTTACATAATAGGTCTGCAGTTTATGGTTTGGTACAATGGCAAATTGGTAACTTGGAGGATGTCACTTGGGAATCTTTGGATGAATTGATGATTCGATTTCCAGATTTTGATGTTTTCGCTACCCATTCTTGAGGGCAAGAATGCTCTTAAGGAGGAAGGATTGATACGAGTTCAAGTGTGCAAAGCACGTGCAGTCAGTCAATGGAGTTCAGTCAGCTGCACGTGTTCAATCAACCAAATAACAGAATTAGTTGTTAGAGTGTAGTGATGTTGTAACTGTAAAATTGTTAGCTGTTAAGTAGCGATTAGCGATATAATAGAAGACATCAAAATTCAGTTGTAAGTTTCTTCTTCCCCAATTCAATTGTAATAACCCTAAATCAATAAAATAGTCGATTACACTCCAAAGCTTGTTCTTAATTCGTGGGCTTTCGGGTTAATCGATAGTTAACTCCGATCATAGATCCAGGTTAACGTATCAAAATCAGAACGTTAAACCTAACTGCTTTAAAAATCTCAATAACAGCTTCATCAAATATTAATAGAAGTAACAGAACCCTAATTCCATAAACAAAAAGAAAAATCTTTTTGTGTAAGAAAGAAAGAAAGAAAGAAAGAAAGAAGAAGAGAAACCATAGATTAAAGCTGGTAAAAAAATTGACCTTTGTGATCTCTTTTATACTCTGCATCCAGTAATGAATTCCATGTGCAACCATACCTATTCAGTATGAACAACCAATATAATATATGCTATTGGAGTTTCATAAAGACCAATGAACAATCTTTAACAAAGAAAGACAAAAGAAATAAAGAAAGTATAATCCAAATCATTTTGTCAGTGGATATAAAGTTTCATAAAAACAACGGAACCCTAATTCGGATTAATAAACCATCATTGAGAAAGAAAGAGAGAAGAAAGAAAGAGAAAAACAAAAAAGAAATAAAGAAGCGAGAATGAAGAAAAATCTAACCTTTGAGACATAAGAGCAATCGGATTCATCAACGGTTTATTAGGGTTTATTTTGGTGTAAGAAAAACAGATCAAATGAAATAGTGAATTTGGGGGTTTGATTTTGAGTGTGCAGGTGTGCATATCGATCTCTATATATAGGTATGTATGTATGGGTTGGTGGATGAATGTCGGTTCCTGCTTATTCCATTCCCGTATATACTAATTGGCGAACGTTGTTTTATTGTCGTTTGTATTATTCCATTACAAAATACTTTATTTATTATTTTTTTTTGAACGCCGATTTTTTTGGCGATCATTTATTTCAACGACCCTCATCATTTGCACGTATCACACATGTTCGGGCGGAAACCCGAACCCGATCAACAGCTGCATGTAAACTTTGTGTTGCTAAGCAACCAACGACTCCACACCTAACCCGATAGTATCATGCATGACTATACTACGTCAATTGTCTCTATTAATAGTCAGATTCGAGCTTAACCCCCTTCAAACTCAAGGTAATAACACTTTGAGTCTCTAAGGACTCGAACGTGCGCCTTTTTTCTTCATATGTAGCTTCCACTTAGTAGACCCCAATAGCATTTACGGGCACGGTTCCCGTTGAACCAATGGCTCAATGGTTACATCACTATTTTTATTCATCATCATTTAGGTATTGTTTAAATTTAAACTAAAAAAAAAGGGTAAACCGACCCTCTGGCGGCTCCATACCGACCGGTCTCACGGCACATGGGCAGGGATTGAAACCATGACCATCGCGGTATGCTGCATGTCCCTCAACCACTATGCTACCATCGCGGGGATACCTAGTGTTATTATTCTACTTGGGATGTTAGAATACAGAACCACAATACATATTTCCTGTTTGGGTAAAGATTGACTTGGATCAGAAGGGTTGACCTTCATCATTTCCATATTTAGCAAAGTCACAAGATAACAGTAATAGGATGCTTAACGGTTACTTCACAACAGCCATTTCCATATTTGTAAAAGGTGGTTCCAAAAAGTGTAATGGGGCCTAATCTTAAGTAGAATTAGCTGTTACAAGTGTTGTAGTATAAAAGAACACTCTTATATGTTCTTAGTTTTTAATACAATCTGTATCAATACTTCTATCAATACAAAGATCAAACTCTTACATTTTTAACATATCGAATTCATAGACTTAACATGGTATCAGAGCAGTGTGCTGATCGGGGATCATAGCAACACTTTTATGCCTCAATCATTTACCAAGAATCTAGTTACCATGTCTAAAATTGACGGTAGCTCAGAATCAAACCAAGCTGCCATGTCAATTTGTTAGAAATGTAGTAGTTTTATAATTTGTGATTGATTAGTTTATAGTTTATTAGTTTTAGTTGAAATGTTATTAAAATGGAGGGGATGTTTATTGAAATATTGGAAGTGAAGAAGACTTAGTTTAAGAAGTGGATTCTTTTTATTGGTTGAGAATTTGGTACATCTCAAATGCAACACAACTTGGCTATTTATAGCCCACAAATGTCGGTGGACTTTTTCTAGACATTTCTTATATTTTGACTTCCTTTACATCTACTATCTTCTAGTATATACTTAGTAAAATATCTATTAGTTAATTCTACTAATATCTAGAAATACATTAATAGTTTTAACACTCCTCTTTAATGTATTTCGGTGTTACTCCGAGCATGTTGCGTAGGAACTCGAACTTGGGTCTTGGTAGTGCTTTAGTGAAAATATCTGCAACCTGTTCTTCGGTCTTGCAGTATTTTAGTTCAATTTCTTTTCTGGCGGAGACTTCTCGCAGAACGTGATATTTGATATCAATGTGTTTTGTTCTACCATGGAACACTGGATTCTTTGCCATCGCGATTGCAGACTTGTTGTCGCAATATATCTTTGTAGCTTCGTCTTGTTTCTCGCCCATATCTTCTAGTATTCTTCTTAGCCATATAGCTTGATTAGCTGAGTTTGCGGCTGCGACGTACTCGGCTTCAGCTGACGATTGTGCCACCGTTTCTTGTTTCTTTGATGTCCATGAGAATACACCAGATCCAAGTGTGAATGCGTATCCTGAAGTACTTTTCATGTCATCCACCGATCCGGCCCAATCACTATCTGTGTATCCCTGAAGCTTCGAGTCTATAGTGGGCTTGTACCATATTCCATAGTCCATGGTACCTTGCAAGTATCTTAATATTCTTTTAGAAGCTCCGTAATGTATTTGAGTAGGGTTTTGCATGTACCTGGATAGTAGACTCGTTGCGTACATGATGTCGGGTCTTGTTGCTGTTAGATAAAGTAGACTTCCAATGAGACTTCTGAATCTTGAAGCGTCTGCTTTCTCCGATCCATCTTCTTTTCTCATCTTTTCATTGACAACTAGTGGCGTGGCTACGATTTTACAACCGTATAGTTTAAATTTTTTCAGGAGATTTTCCGTGTATTTCTTTTGGCATATGAAGATGCCTTCATTTTTTTGACTGATTTCGATGCCAAGAAAATAACGCATCAATCCAAGGTCGCTCATCTCGAACGTTTTCATCATGTCTTCTTTAAACTCTTGTATCATTCTCTCATTGTTTCCAGTATATATTAGATCATCGACATACAAGGAAATAATGAGAGTGTCAGAGTTACCTTGGGTTTTGATGTAGAGTGTAGGCTCACTTTGACTCCTCTTGAAACCTGAACTTGTGAAGTAGCTGTCAATGCGGCTATACCAAGCACGTGGCGCTTGTTTAAGTCCATATAAGGCTTTCTTGAGCTTTAGGACTTTTTCTTCTTTTCCTTTTTGAATGAACCCTTGTGGTTGCTCTACATATATTTCTTCTTCTAGAAACCCATTTAGAAAGGCTGATTTCACATCTAGTTGGTGAATCTTCCACCTTCGTTGAGCTGCTAGTGCCACAAGCGTTCTTATAGTATCCAGTCGAGCTACAGGTGCGAAAGTTTCATTGTAGTCGACCCCTGGTTGTTGTGAATAGCCTTTAGCTACCAGCCTTGCTTTGTGTTTTTGTATAGAACCATCAGGGTTGAGCTTTGTTTTGTAAACCCACTTTACTCCAATGATTTCTTTATTTTCTGGAGGATCAACTAACTCCCATGTGTTGTTTTTCTCGATCATTCTTATTTCTTCGTTCATAGCAGTAACCCATTTTTCATCTTTGGCTGCAACTTCATAGCTTTCAGGTTCTATAGTTGTAAAGTTGCAAGTCTCGTAGATCTCTGCTAACGCTTTGACTCTTCCAGGTGTTGACTCTGGACTTGACTCGTCTTGCACCAAAGGTAATCTTGTTGATGGAGAAGTTGGTGTAGCAGGGCTTATTTCACCGGTACTTTCTTGTTGTTCAGAATGCTCAACTTGTAGTGGTTGTTGGACTGGAGTTTCCATAGATATCCGAGGCAGATATGTTTGTTTTTTAACTTTGTCCTTTTCCCAGTTCCAAGAAGCGTCTTCATCAAACTCTACGTCTCGGCTGATCACGATGTTATTAGTCTTCAGGTTATAGACTCGGTAGCCTTTAGACTGTGTGCTGTAGCCCAAGAATATTCCTTTTTCTGATTTTTCTTGGAGCTTGTGACGTTTCTCCTTAGGAACGTGGATGTAGCAAATACTCCCAAATACTCGCAGATGTTTCGCTGATGGTTTCTTTCCGCTCCATGCCTCAATAGGAGTCTTGTTTTCGACGGCTTTCGTGGGACATCGATTTAGTATATATTCAGCCCAGAAACTGTTTGGAAGGCCTTTTTCGTGTATCATTGTTTTTGCCATTTCCATTACAGTTCTATTTTTGCGTTCTGAGACGCCATTTTGTTCAGGGGCGTAACCAACAGTGAGTTGGCGTTTAACTCCTTCATCTTCGCAAAATTTATTAAATTGTGTAGAGGTGTATTCTTTCCCTCTATCACTCCTTAGTGTTTTTATATAATGGCCACTACTTTTTTCTACGAAGTTCTTGAACTTCTTAAATATCGTAAATACTTCTGATTTTTCACGCATGAAATAAACCCACGTCATTCTAGAATAGTCATCGATAAAGAGAATAAAGTACCTGTTTTGGTTAAGAGACAGGGTCCTCATTGGTCCACATACGTCTGTGTGTACCAACTCTAGTATACCTTTCGCTCTCCAAGCTTTGTCACGAGGGAAAGGTTTTCGATGTTGCTTGCCCATCATACAGCTTTCACACGTGCCGGTGATCTCTTCTATGTTAGGCAAGTCTCTTATCATATTCTTCTGTTGGAGGATTTTTAGTGCGTGAAGGTTAAAGTGGCCAAATCTTCGATGCCATAGCCATGATTCTTCGACTTGAACTTTCATGGCCGTGTCTCTGATATACTCCCAACGAAGCGGAAAGTTGCGGTTCTCCATTGGCACTTCAGCAATTAATTTGTAGTTGTTTTTCTTGTCACGAATAACACATGAATTTTCTTCGAAGAGTAAAGAGTAGCCGTGCTCCATCATTTGTCCAACACTTAGCAAGTTACTTGCTAAGCTTGGTACTAGAAGAACGTCATTAATTGACCGAGTGGCGTTATTAGTTTGAACAGTAATTGTACCTTTGCCTTTAGTGTCAACAAGTGCTCCATTCCCTAGTTTAACGCGGGACTTTACGGACGTGTTGATATTATCAAATAACTTTTCATCTCCTGTCATGTGGTTGCTGCACCCACTGTCGATCAACCAAGTATCGTCCCTCTGTTTATTTGCGACATGGCAGGCATAGAATAGCTGATTTTTGTTCTCCGGTATATCTTCACTTTCTTCCGTGAAGTTAGCTCGATGATTTTGTTTTAAACGGCAATCTTTTTCAAGATGCCCAAATCTTTTGCAGTTATTGCATTGTGGCTTCCCTTTGTGGAAACAATCTTTCTCCAAGTGGTTTGTCCTTTTGCAAATGCCACATGGAGGATAGGTTTTTCTTCTCGAATCGAACCCGGTTCTGGGTTTTTCTCCTCCTCTCGAATTTTCTTCAAGATTTCTTTTCCCCCCCATTGTTTGATTTTTGAGACCGTAATTTGAGTTTAGACTGAAAGGCACTTTCAAGTGAGTTTTCACTACGCCGACTCAGTCTAGCCTCATATGCTTCAAGAGAGCCAATTAATTCTGGTACCGACAGAGTCTCGATGTCTTTTGACTCTTCGATAGCAGTAATGACATGATCGTATTTTTCTGTCATACTGATAAGTATTTTTTCTACGATTCTCTTATCAGTTATGTTATCTCCATAGGCTCTCATTTGATTTACTATTTCTTTAATTCTAGAATAGTAATCTTTTACGGTCTCAGTCTCTTTCATATTTAAATTTTCAAAATCTCTTCTGAGAGTTAGAAGTTTGACGGATCTCACCTTAACATTTCCTTGAAATTCTTCCTGAAGGATCTTCCACGCCTCCTTGGCTGTCGTAGCTCCCATGATTCGTGGAAAGATAGACGGTGTCAAGGCTTGTTGGATGTAACCTAAAGCGGCAGCATTTCTTACAACATTTTTGTTGTATTTTTCCTGTTCTTCCGCGGACAGAGTTTCGTCGTCTTTTGGATTTGTAAACCCGATTTCGACAATATCCCACAAGCTTTGTGCTTGGAAATATGTCTTCATTCGGATGCTCCAAAAATCATAGTTGTCGCCATCAAAGATGGGGACGGGAATATTGTATGCACCGACGGTAGTCATGGTGTATTCGAACGAACGCCCAAAATGGCTCTTGATACCACTTGTTAGAAATGTAGTAGTTTTATAATTTGTGATTGATTAGTTTATAGTTTATTAGTTTTAGTTGAAATGTTATTAAAATGGAGGGGATGTTTATTGAAATATTGGAAGTGAAGAAGACTTAGTTTAAGAAGTGGATTCTTTTTATTGGTTGAGAATTTGGTACATCTCAAATGCAACACAACTTGGCTATTTATAGCCCACAAATGTCGGTGGACTTTTTCTAGACATTTCTTATATTTTGACTTCCTTTACATCTACTATCTTCTAGTATATACTTAGTAAAATATCTATTAGTTAATTCTACTAATATCTAGAAATACATTAATAGTTTTAACACAATTTTAGACGGCAACTCAACACATAATGGAAAGAGTTACCTGGATGCTCTTTGTCACCATAAACCACCAACCGTTGCCGGAACTGAAAACATCACCCTAAACCACCATCGACCACCACAGGAGCTAAGCTGTGTTTATTGTGGAATGTTACATCACACAATAATCCAATGTTTTAAGCTAATCGGTTATCCCAAATGGTGGAACAAACAGAAACGTGGTAGAATGATAACGACAGTAGCAGAAGCTGCCGACGGCAACCACAAGGTCACCTGCAACGGCAGCTCTACATCCAACAATCAAGCTACTCAAAAAGCAACAAGAGGTAATTCAAACCCCAATTTATTGTTTCAGTCTCATAAACCGATCGAAAGGGTGAGGGAAAAATCCTCAAACCCTAAGATCGCATATAATCAATCGGCCAGAACAAGAAGATCAAAGTTAAAATCGATAGATTATGAAGCAACATGGGTAAACCCTAATCGGTTTCATTGCCTTCAAGATATAATCGAAAAAAAATATTTAAAATCTATGCCTGGATCTTTGCAACTGGCCGATGATAAAGATAAAATTGGGTTGAACTGTAAAGTAAAACTCTTATCCCAAATTGATGTATCAAAAGATCTTTCAAGTATCCATGGGCCAAAAGTAGGGTCCGCTACTTTTCAAGAAAGGAAAAATCAAAAGTGTGTTACGATTTTTCAATACATGGGGAATCAAATTATTACTACGTATTTTGAAAATAAAGGGTTAAATTCTCGGTTGGAACCTTCAAGTTCCATTAATTTACAATGTAAACCCTTTCACAATAAAAACGTTGACTTTTCCTACTATCTCAAAAGTAATAATAAATCAGTTTGTGAAATAAGCCTCATTCTCTTGCAAGAAATGGATCTTCGATCACCCCTAAAATGGCCAAAGCCCAACAACCCCCACCAAAGTCCATTATTTTAAACGAAAAAAAGGAGAATATTAATACTAAGTTGTTTGGATACCTGGACAAAAATAACAAATCAAAAAAAGTCCAAACAATTAATTTTTTTAGAAAATAAATCAACTAATAAAACTAAAAATAAATCTCGTTTTGTTGGAAAAACTAATATAATTTCGAATAACGTAAAAAGTAACGAATAGATTTTTGATTGTGGTGCTACTCACACCATGAGTTTTGAAAAATCCGACTTTTGTTCCGAATCAAACCCTCGGGTAAATAGAATCCAAACTGCAAATGGAGGGGTTGTGCACGTAAAAGAGGGTGGGAAAATTGAAATCACACCGACTATGAAATTATCTAATTGCTTATATATCTCAACCTTGTCTCATAAACTTTTATCCATTAGCCACGTTACAAAAGAATTAAATTGTTCTGTTTTGATACACCCCACTTTCTGTATCCTTCACGACATTAAGACTGGAGTTATTATTGGACGTGGTACCGAACGGGGTGGGTTGTACTATGTGGATGAAGTGACCCAACAAGGTACCGTGACGCTTGCTCATGGAACACCTACGAGGGAAGCTTGACTATGGCATAGGAGATTGGGTCACCCATCAGCCGGATATTTACACGCTTTATTGCCTAGTCTTTTTCCATCTAATGTAAACTTAAATTGTGAAACTTGTATTTTGGCTAAAAGCCACCGAAGTACGTTTAAACCTAGGAATACTAGAAAAGAAGTACCCTTTGCTTTAATCCATTCAGATGTGTGGGGTCCTGCACCGGTTGTTGGGGGAGAAATTTTTGGTACTTTGTCTTATTTATTGATGACCATTCACGCATGACCTGGATTTATTTTCTAACCCACAAATCAGAAGTGTTTGAAAAGTTTTCCCACTTTTATAAAATGGTACAAACTCAATTTAACAAAAATATAAAAAATTTAAGATCCGATAATGGGGGTGAGTTTTTCAATACTTCAATGAAACAATTTTGTGAAGATAAAGGGATTATTCACCAAAAATCTTGTGCTCATACTCCCGAACAAAACGGAGTAGCCGAACGGAAAAATCGCCTACTCTTAGAAATGACAAGAGCTTTATTAATTGAATTCAAGGCACCGAAGAGTTTTTGGCCCGAAGCTCTTGCTTCCGCCACCTATCTTATCAATCGTTTACCCAATAAAATTTTGGGCAAAAAACTCCTAAAGATACTCTTTTCCAATTCCATACCCTTCCGACTTCATTTAGCATTGAACCTCGAATATTTGGATGCTCGGTTTTTGTCCACATTTCTAAACATGAACGTACCAAACTTGATCCTTGTGCGGAAAAATGTGTCATGGTTGGCTATGGAATAAACCAAAAAGGATATCGGGGCTATAGTCCAAGAAGACGTCATGTCTTTACTACAATGAACTGTGACTTTATTGAAACCGAATATTTTTATGATACCCAACTCACGAGTGAGGGGGAGAAAGAGGACAACGACACTCTCAGTTGGATAACCTGGATACCTAAACCTGGTAACATTCAAACTGATGTGTACATCGGAGTATACGAAATACTATTATTTTTATTACGAAATACGATACAATTTACACAATGTTTTATTTATTTATATAGATGGGATATACTTAAACCTTGCTACAACACTATAGGCAGTGTACCTAATCGTAGAGTAGTGTAGTTTTTAGTAAGTCCGGTTCGTTCCACAGGGAGACGGCTTATTGCGTACACTATATTTTTAAACAATTATATTTGTATATATATATATATATATATATATATATATATATATATATATATATATTAGTAATATAGTAGTATTATTATTATAAAAGAGGGGTTTTACCGTTTAATGACCGGTTTGTCGATTTTAAATAAAGCGTAAAGATAAATGACGAAAATATAAATGACAGAATTTAAATTGCGATAAAGTAAATTGCAGTAATTAAAATGACAGTAAATAAAGGTACGATGAAATATGAAATAAAAGTATTATGCTTATTTAAACTTCCGTAATCATGATGTTTGACGTTTTAATTTTATTTAATTGTTACCCGGGTTAATTGTCCTTTATCCTGGTTTATTTGATACATATCTGGTTTTTGTCCATAATAGTCCATCAGTCATAATTATAAAATGCTCGTCAAATTAACCTTATTCCTGAAGTCAAATATTCCAACTAATTAGGGATTCAAACTGTAACAAGGTTTTAATACTTTGTTAACAATTACACCCGTTATCCTTGTATGTAATCCACCCATGTTTTAATGAGATATGAATATTAATTTACCCACTTGATCAGAATGAATAATCAATTACCCAACCCGAATAATTAATTAAATGATCGTAAAAGATGTCGTATAAACGTCACTAAATAGGACATACATAATCATTTTAATAATTATTAGATTAACTAATTTGAAGATAGGTTCGACAGGTTCCAATGATTTGTCATTCAATTATACAATACCCCCTACCTATTAATAGTCAATAGTCCAATGTTCACAAGTGTCGGTCTTTTGTCCAAACCTTAATTATGGTACAAAATCCAATAACCCCATCTTAATATTTAGCCTAACATCACGATTACTTCGGCTCAAATAAGCATAATAATAACTTACTTACGATACATTAATTTAAAAAGGAAGAACATAGCTTACAGTGATTATTTATCGCGTAGCGTTACACGGACAGGATTCCGACTTTAAAACCCGTAAAACATTGCTTACAATAACCCAACTAAACCATAATTTATTATTAATCTTACTTAAACTTAATTATAATTATAAATATAATTATAAATATTACAGAGGAAAGAAAGAAAATAAGTGTGAAGCGTGTGTGTATTTCGGCCAGAAAATGTTCCAATTTATAGATGTGGCCAGCCTCTAAGGCTCATGCGATCGCATGCTTTTCCTTCTTCCTGGCCATGCGATCTATGACAGCTCACTTTGAGTTTAAAACGTGGGCGGATTTGATTAAATTAATATATAATATAATATATATAATTTTATATAATTATATATATATTATATTATATTCTTGTGCAATGTTGACTTGTAATTTTAGGTCCGTTGTCTCGTGCGTTGATGCTCGGTTTATGTCTCGATTCCGGATTTTCGAACGTCTTTTCGTACGCGTAGATATCTTGTACTTTATGTTTCGCAATTTGTAATTTGCACAAAAAATTATTTTCCTTAACTCCCAAAATCCGCGCAAGTCTTTAACTCACTTTTAGTGGCACTTTTGAGTGTACTATGGCTTTAGTGGTACTTTTCAGGCTTTAGTGGCACTTTTTCTTCAATTCTTTAATCTTCGTGCTTTGTCTTCACATTTATTTATTTAAACGATTACAACTTAAAAATAGAATAATTACAACTAAAAACTTTACATATTGGGATGATATTGCGACTAAATATATGTTCATTTGGAGCACTATCAAATATCCCCACACTTGAACGTTGCTTGTCCTCAAGCAATACAAACTTGAAATTAAATCACACTTCACTCGAATCACTTTTTTTATTCTCACACTTTATACATCAGTGAATTTTATACAGCGGTATAAACAATGATAGTAACGATATGGTTTACAGTCCCACATGACTATGAAAATTTAGATCCTTTAAGGAAATTGGATCTTTATCAAAACATTTGATCTTTTGAAAATTCTAGCTTTTACCCTAGATAAGTTTTCCGGAATAACCCTTCACCGGTGTTTGCAAAATGTTTTTGTGGGTTGTGTGAGTTTCATATTTTAAAATTTTAGCTCAAAACTTGCGGTTTTGTGTCACCCACTTGCTAATCCTTGTATTAGGAAAGCAACACCTCCAGTTTACTTATTCCGTATATTACCTTTCAATAAACTACCGTCCGGTTGTAAAGGAAAGCGTTGAACAAGTAACTGTTAAGGCAATGTCTAATGACATGCTTTTGATTATGGTCTATATCGTGTCAGATGCAATTACTATCCTTTGTAGGAGCAATAGTAAAGATCACCCTATAGTTTTTCGGTCTGGCACAAGGTCCTGTCTTCGACCATGCTATGCAACCACCATTCTTACGGTTGACACCCGATTTGGTTCAGGTGACCTAATGAATTCCAAGTGAATTCTTAGGATTTTACGTACAATGGTAATGAACGCATTGAAAATAGGTTTTTCAATAGTGTTTAAACAGTTTTTAGTGACACTTTTTTTTTCAGCTTTTGTTTAAATATCTCCACACCTCAACAAATCTCCCACTTGGAGACTTTTAACAAACTCAATCTTCGTAAACTCGCCTAATCTAACCAAGAACATTAAATACCATTTACACACCGCCAAACGCCATTTGGGTCCTCCAATTACCGTTTAGAACACGCACCTCAACTCATGGATGAGTAGACTTTCGATATAAGGTCTTCAATGCTACTTGTTAGACTTCAAACATTATTATCCCACAATAACAACTTTGACCTACTAATTACACCTCCTTCCGCTGAGCTATAATCTGATCACCATGTTATTTGCTTGGGAAAATAAAACACAAACAACAACAACTCTTTGGATTTGAGACATATCTCCTTACACTAGGAGATAACGGGTCGTTTGAGTCCGACCCGACTCAATTAACCCCATCGCCCAAGCGATCCACCCGTACACAATAACATCCACCCGATTTATCTTTCCAACATAGAATAAACCACCCGGTAGATCAAACATGTGGACAATGCCATCAAGGCAGCTGTGTGAGAATGCATTCACACCCTTGATCTTCCACATAACCGCCTTTGCTTTCACCATTGGAACACCGACTACATACGCGCACACGTCTTTTGACAAACCCGATTTTCCACCACGAGCCAACTCCCACTGTACAGATGTTTCTTTAACAGTGACTCTCATGAAAATCTCTTGTTCATCTTCTTCGGCCGATTGCAACAAAGTTGCCATTGAAGAAGATCTACCTGAAGTAACGAAAGCTCTAGTATAACCAATTCGTCCTGAATCTTCACTAGCTTCGACTTCCCTTGAGCTCCCACTCAAACAAGATCCCTCAACAAACCCGGAAAGCATTAGCATACTAGGAATTTTAACACCACCAAAATCACCTAGCCCTTCTTCAACCATATACTTGGCTCCCCTCTTATACCCGCGAGCAACCACATGACCTCCATTAAACACCTTCCACCTTTGATCTCCCAATAGGACATGACACTTATCATTATCCAACTGCCCAACCGAGATTAACCTACTCTTGAGCTTTGGAATGAACTTCACGTTCTTTAAGATCCAAGTATGTTTATCCATTAGATCACCAATACCCGCAACATCAAGTATACTCCCGTTCGCGACTCGAACCTTACCTGAATACGACTTGAAATTTACCATCTCGTTCATGTATGGGGTAGCATGAAACGAGGCACCCGAATCCAAAACCCAAGATTCGTCAAGAACCTCTTCTTGGCACAACAACGCATCTTCGATCACCGCATTCGTTGAACTCCCACCCGACACTAAACTCGGGCACTTCGACCTATAGTGACCTACTTGTTGACAATTCCAACACACCACACTCTTGCTCCTTGACATACTTCGCGACTTAGCTTTTCCCCAACTAACACTTAGAACCGAACCCGAACTCCTATTCGAATCTTTCCTACGAATACCTTCGCTAAGAATCAAATCACGGATTCCTTAAAAAGTGAGTTTAGTAGTTCCGGATGAACCACTAACCGCCGTCACTAAACTTGACCAACTATCGGGCAATGAAGATAGTAAAAATAACGCTTGTAGCTCATCATCAAATTTAATGTCAACAGATTTTAACCGGGTTAAAATCAAATTAAATTCGTTCACATGATCGGCCACCGAGGATCCCTCCATCATTCTAGTGTTCACCAATTGCCTAACTAGGAAAACCTTGTTCAAAGCGGATGGCTTTTCAAACATGTTAGATAAAGCCGTAATCAATCCCTCCGTTGTGGTTTCACCCACATTGTTGTAAGCGACGTTCTTGGCCAGAGAAAGCCGAACAACTCCTAGGGCTCGCCTATCCAACAATTCCCACTCGCCTTGATCCATTCCCTCCGGCTTAACACCCTTCAAGGGTTGGTAAAGCTTCTTTTGATAGAGCATATCTTCCATTTGCATCTTCCAAAAACTAAAGTCGGTTCCATCAAACCTATCGATCTTCACATCACTCTTTTCCGTCATTGTTCCCGAATACTCGTAAACCCGAGAGCTCTTGATACCACTTGTTAGGAAACCCGATTAGGTGAGCCCAAAAAAGACAAGATAACCCAAGTTATCTAACCCACTTCCAACAAACGATAAATATAGTGATAATCGTAACACAAGCAAGAATGATAAAAACACGGGAATTTAACGTGGTTATATGCAATCGCTTGTGATTGCTTTAGTCCACGGCCAACCAAAGAGTGTTCTTATTGATTAAATTCCGTGGTGGTGAGTTTACAATGAGTTATAATCAGGAACATTTATATGAGAACAAGAATACATAAGCATGCTTCAAGTAATCATCAACTAGCCATCTTGATCCTCTTTACACCCTTGTATTAGCATGATCACAGCTCTAAAACAAGGTGTAAAGTAGCCCACATGCACCTAAAGTGACAACTTGGACAACTAAATACGGATCCCATGTGCAAAAGTTGATCAACATGCTGACAGCTCGCTGCCAGACAACGTGCGCGCCGTGCACACTTAAACGTGCGCGCCGTGCACTCTTGATTCTTCGAGCAAACCTTCTGATCAAGTTTCACCTAGTGCGCGCAGGGTGCGCGCTGTGCACCAGCACCGCTCACCATCATTTTTCTCTGTTTTTTCTCTGTTTAGTGACACTTTTTTTTTCAGCTTTTGTTTAAATGTCTCCACACCTCAACATTTTAAAATACAAAGATCAATTTATATTTGTTGAAACAAGTATATTGATGATTGTTCCATGTGAAGTCGTACGACAGTTGAACATAAAGCACTCGCTCATCCACATCTGCAAAACTGCAATTAAATCATATCTTCAGATGGAATTCTTTAGGTGATTCTGATTAGAAAAAAATCCAACATAATATTCAAGAGTGTTAGTATGTTTTGTCAAGTATGTTATGATATTGAAGAGTGTTAGTAGTATCAAACGTCTGAGGAGTCTGCTAGAAATTTGCAAGATATAAATGTTTAAGAAACCGTATGGCATTGAATGGGAATAATTGATTGTTGCATTGTAATTGTATTTGATACTAACGTTTAAGATACTAATGTTTTCAATAGTAATGTTTTCGATACTTACGTTATCGTTAATAAAGTTTTTTCATTGTTATTGTATTATACATTTGATTAATATCAATACTAACATTATCGAAAGTAATTTATGTAAGTTCCATGCAACGCACGGGCTCGTAAAACTAGTTTAAATATAGAAATCATCAAGGAGATGATATAGCAGTACATGAATGTGCACAAGGAACAAACCTTGCCACTTGATAGCTCAAAACATTGACCTAAAAACAAACCCAAAGGGACCAAAAGAGTGCACAGAGAGCATTCAAGAAAACAAAATCAAAGCATCCCTAAACTGAATAAGGCTAACACCATACAAATTTAACTTCATAACACAGTACTCGCTATCTCCTTAACATAAGCCCTAATTAACTACGCATTCCAATAACTATCAATTAGCCTATATAAAATAATATTAATAGATTTACAAATAAAATACTATTTTAATAACCGCCAAGAACTTCAAGACGTCATAACACACACAAAAACACACCCCCAATATAACAACAATAAGAGAGAAGACATCGGGAGTGGGTTCGGAATTCGAAATGGGTTTAGCATCGATCTTTTTGAGCTTCAGCGGGTACACCCTAGGCATGTTGACCACTGTTGATGGTGCTGATTCATTGAGCGTGCAAAAATTAATACAAAGCTGCCCCTTTCCATCAATAGTGGCTTCAACCTTGTCATGAAGATAAGGAATGCTTGGAATTGTAACCAACAGTTTGGGGGTTGGCTCGGCAGAACGCTCATCTTTCGCGATCCCGGATACTACTACGAGATCACCGACGACAAATACACTGATGTGGTCCTTTTCGATACGACCTAAGTCAGCACTAACGCACACCCTTGTAGGGTGAAGGCTCACTGTCATGCCTTGATTGAGTATGTTCTGATATTTAGCCTCAAACACGTCAGCAGTCATACCTGATCACGCGTATATATATTATAAAATAACGCATTCATGTAATATTCTCCAACAATTATACTATCTCACAAACATAGAAGTAAAGAAATTAAGTAGCTACCTTGAATTAAAGGGATGACATTTTTAGGAAGGTCATCAAGGAAATCTTTGAATCTGTAACCCCAAAGTATCAGAAAATTCGGTGTGTAACCTCCTACAGTAGAAACTTCATGTAATACCTTAACCATGCTTTCATCAGGCAACTTATGAAGCAGTTCTGTTCATATAAAAATCATATTACTTAAATTTCATCTGTTAGGTTCACCATTTTAGTATTGATACTTGATAACTTAATATAATTCGTGGTGGATCGATTTTGCTATCAAACTGAAAATAAATTAAGAGCAGGGGATGGAAAATAAGAACCAATAGAGGAAGAAGCTGTAATAGTTCATAACAATAATTATTGTTACATGATTTAATTTTCCACAGCTTGCCTAAACTATTCTAACTAACAACAAAAACATAGAATTGGAGTAAGCCATCAATCAAGGGTATATTAGTCAATTTATGTGGATTTATTATTAAGGGTATGTCCAACAATAATCGATGATAGATAAACAAGAAAAATATAATTAACCATGGTACAGCGGCCTGATTTCATCGACGGGAGGATTTTCTTCAGCACAAGACTTCATTTTTTCCACGGCCTCCATGATATTCCCCATCATTACTGATTATGATTTATAACAAGGATAGTCAAGTAAGTTATTACTCCAATTTAGTCGCAAATAAAAAAAATTGATAAAAATAGTAAGAACTGTAAATATACCTTGGCCAGGTGTAGGACTGAATAAATCAGTAAAGAAATCTTTAATGTTTACAATGAAACTTAGCATTAGCATTTTTCAAACTTTATTTTGTGCACAAATACCATACAATACCGATAGAAATTACTATTAAATTTAGTTTTTGGTGGTAACTCCGATTCCTTGTTGGCGTTGTTGTCTGGATTAGCAATGGTGCTATAATTAGCACGCAAACAACGAAAATGATGATGAGGTTTCGACGTTAAGTAACGTTCAAACCCAAACCCTAATTGCTGTTGAGATCTTGACAATCTCATGATTTGATTTCCAGATTTCAACAAATTGTTGTCTGCATTAGCAACGGTGCTATGATGAAGGTGAGCTTTTGATGTTAAGTAACGTTCAAACCCAAGCCCTAATTGTTGCTGAGATGTTGACAATCCAATGATTTGTTTTCCATATTGCAATAAAGCCCTCTTCATTTTTCTGTAGATTATGAAACTTTATCCCGGTAAACACGCATATGCGTATAAGGAGGAAGGCGATCCATTTTTAAAATTCCCAAAAAGTTGGGGTTAGATAGTTTTCTTTTCCCACAAGACTGTACGGCACTGCTGTATTTACTTATTTATTTTATTTATTTATGTTTTAAAAACGAAAAGCATCAAAAACTACGGAGTATTTTAATTTGGCGCATTTTCACGGGACATAGATAAGTTAATCTTAAATTCAATTCAATTAATTTTTAAAGAAAATATATATCAAAAACAACAACAAAATGAAAAAAGTTAAGGCTAGAGACCTTTCGGATGCTGTGGAGGTTGGTTCGACGGGGCTTTCTGATGATGAGGTTGGTTTGACGGATGCTATGTAGGACAGGGCGGGACATCCGCCCGAGCTGGATTTTGGGAAGAAAAAAAATTACACTAAAGAAGATAACTTACGAGCTAAGAGGCCATAAAATTCATATCCAAATCAAAAACAAAAAACAGTGTCATAGAACTCAAAAAAACAAATCGTTCTGACTTTTTACATAATCAGCAGCCAAAAGAGTTAAACCTTGACCGAGTTTTGACCCAAGTTGCCGAGTTTTGGATTGAGTTGTCGAGTTTTAACCCAAGTTGACTTTTTACCCGAGTTGCTGAGTGTTGAACCAAGTTGCCGAGTTTTAGACCGAGTTGCTGAGAAACTCGGTCATTGACCGAGTTAGAGTTCACCTCACGGTGAGCAATTGAAACCGATATCTCTCCGAGAATCTCCCCGAGATATGCCGAGTTTTACAACAATGATTGCAACCTATGATGTACTGAACTCATGTGATCCATGACACCCTTCTTAAAATAACTAGCACCCACTACATAATTGATATCAAACTAAAGTACATCTATAAATGTTAGATATAAAACCAATTTATTTATACATATGTTCTCAATTACATTAAGTTACAATATCATGTATTATGGGCGGGTAGCCTATGAGGAAATGTACACTGCTAATGGCTTCCTGAATAAATTAGTAAATAAACCTTTGAAAAACAGAGGAGGTTTTGGTTGTAATTCCGATTCATTGTAGGTGTTATCGAGCCCAAATTCAATTACTAAGAATCAAACCAAGGTCGAGTGGAATGAAGTTGATGCTATTGATTTGTTTTGGAGACCTTACGTTCGTTTTCCATTTGAAAATATCATTTCTAATGGTCAATCACCACGTTCCAGTCTTGAACCTTCGAATTACCTTTAGCCAAGTGTTGAGAATGATTTAAATTAGCTTGAATACGTGATACAATAACAATATGCTCTCAAAAAGTCCAGGTTTAACAACCTTCAAATGAAAACCAAAGCCCCTATTTATAGGTTTTTTAAATATATGCGGACTGCGCATAAACATCAACGAATCCTGCGCATCATTCGCTAACTAATGCGGACACATGTCAATTTGATAGTTCATTTTTGATGGGTATAATTTGGACATAATTTTAAAATACAAAGAACAATTCAAAAACAGCTAAACCTTCTTAAGGGGAATAAATGATGTACTTTTGGTGAACAATCTCTTCAAGGAGATGCGAGTAAGTGTATGAAAAAACAATAGATCAAAACAGCGTGTATGGCAATTTCTAAAAAAATCTAAAGTCAAAACTTGAAAAAATACATAGCTAGAGGAAAGACAAACTGTAACTAGAATACCGTATTAGATCACAAAAACGTTAACTCAGAATTCATATCAATGTCGTATCGAGATAAGTCTGTAGTAAGGAAAGTCATATGATAAATATGACAGCAGAACATAAAGCACTTGATCATCCACATCTGCGCATAATAATCATCTTCAATTGGCTTTCTGATAAAATAAAGTACAAAGATAACGAAAAAGATTGCCAACCAACAAGTAACTCCCAGGGTAAAGCAATTACAAATATACATAGGTACAATAAGACAAACAGTATTCAGAATACTGAATCTGATCAATAAAACATTAACTCAAAACATATATCAAAAAGTATCAAGATAAGTTCGTACCAAAGAATACAAACAACGAGTTTCATTCGTATCTGTTGAAACACATATATTGATTGTTCCATGTGAAGTCATATGAAAAATATTAACAGATACTAGAAATGATTATTTATTTATGATAAATAAAGTAAAGAATAAACCTTCTTTCACACAATTTTCTGGAATTGACCCAGCATTTGACTCACTGCATCAACTGTCAACCAAGTAGAGAGAATTAGCAAGAACAACGATCCAATCACTTTGGTTTTATCTCAACCTGCCGGCCACATAATTTCAAAAAAGATTATTCATCATATCCACGTTGAATGACCAATCCTCTCATCAACGCATCAAAACAGCTACTAATTAAGACAGTTTCAAAATCGTAAGTCAGACCTCGCGAAATACTTCAAAAGAAGTAAAAAGGTTGACCATGGTGATCTCTATCTTTTATACCACACTCGACTGAACTTTGCAATAACAGAACTCTATTTTTCAGAAGAAAAAAAACTTCTCAAATAGGGCATAGTTTGACATTAAAAGTCAGAAAGGAAGGGTTTGGCTATCAAACTAGCATGAAAATGCACATGACTCGATTAAATATTCTTTTTCTTACAAAAATATCTTTAAGATGATAGATTTTTAAAATACAAAGATCAATTTATATTTGTTGAAACACGTATATTGATGATTGTTCCATGTGAAGTCGTACGACAGTTGAACATAAAGCACTCGCTCATCCACATCTGCAAAACTGCAATTAAATCATATCTTCAGATGGCATTCTATAGGTGATTCTGATTAGAAAAAATCCAACATAATATTCAGATAGTAGAATCCGAATAATAAGGGAATGTTCAAGAGCTAGGCAACCGAAAATCTTTTCATAAGTCAAACAATTTAGTGATACAGATGATAACTTGTTGTCATTTCAATTATAACTCCTTTTAGTACCTGCAGACTCAAATACAATACTAGACCCCTCGTTTAACTCAAAAACAATATCGCACCGATAAATTACAAATATCACAATTGTAGATAGACTATGGAAATGATTATTATTATAAATAAAGTAAAGAATAAACCTTTTCACACACAATTCCTTGCACAAGCCAGCATTTGAATCATTATATAACTCTCAACTATGTAGAGAAGATTAGCTAACAGATAGGAGTTAGCTGTCTTTATATCATCTGCAAATATTTTGTTGTTGATAAATCATGAGCACCGTTGTTTTTGAAATGCTGTTTATATGCTTCAAAAGTATTCATTCTACTTTGTCAGAAACCGAGTACAGTAAGTGATTAAAGGACCAATAAGAAATTGAAGACTTCAATAGTGTTTATGCTAATAGAAAACGATACCGGAAAAAGTAACAATCAACAACAACAGCAAGAAGAACGATCTAATTACTTCATGAAAAATCGCCACTGAACTTTGTGATAACTGATAACAGATATAGAGTTTCATAAAAACCAACAGAAGCCTATTTTCTAAAATTTAAAGAACCTCTAAGATACCGGCCATTCTGATAGTCATTGTTATCGGAACCTGTCAAAGCAACACCAAACGGTCCGTTGCTGGTTTTAATATCTAAAAACGACTCAGTTTGGAACATTCAACAATTCAACAATAACAACAAAAAGACCTTACAATGGGTACACAACAAAACACGAACATCTAATGAGTTCAAACGGCACGGTTTGACATTAAATGCCGAAAGATTTGGGTATCAAATTAGCATTGAAATCACATTAACTAATTAAAATTTCATTTTTGACCAAAATATAAATTTGACATTGACATAATTATAAAATACAAAGATAAATTCAAAAACAGCAAAACCTTCTTGATGTGAATAAATGATAACGCAAAAGATTATTCATCAATTTCTGGTGAACAAGCTCTTCAAGGAACTGCGAGTATCCAAAGTCAATCCTTGAAAAGTACAAACAGTAAACGGAATACCGTATTAGATCACAAAAATGTTAACTCAAAATTAATATCAAAATGGTATAAAGATAAGTTCATATTAAGGAAAGTCATATGACAAATATGACAGCAGAACATAAAGCATTCGATCATCCACACCTGCGCCCAATAATCCCTACAAGCAACTGCAAGACAAACTGTATTCAGAATACAGTAGTAGATCACAAAAATATTGACTCCGAATTTATATCAAAGTAGTATCGAGATAAATCTGTACCAAAGAAAACCGCAACGAGTTGAGCAGTCGAATCTGTAGAAACACGGATATTGATTGTTCCATGTGAAATCATATATATGACGGTTGAACACAAAGCACTCGATCATCCACATAATAATCATCTTCATTTGGCATTCTCCAGGTGATACAGATTTAGGTCATATATTAGTCGAACATATTTAATGATAAAAATGATAACCAGTTGTCATTTCAGAAATAGCTCCCTTTAAAACCTGCAAACTCATATACGATAGTAGACTCGTTGAAATCAAAATCAAAATCAAAAATGATATTGAAACTACAAGTTAAAAATGTCACAAACACAGATAGAACATGGAAATGATTATTTATGATTAATAAAGTAAAAGTTGATCAACATGCTGACAGCTCACTGCCAGACAACGTGCGCGCCGTGCACACTTAAACGTGCGCGCCGTGCACTCTTGATTCTTCGAGCAAACCTTCTGATCAAGTTTCACCTAGTGCGCGCAGGGTGCGCGCCGCGCACCAGCACCGCGCACCACAGTTTTTAGTTCGGGTCACTACAATTAGGACCCAAACAACGCAAGTGATTCTTCAAGATCACTCACCCACTTAATGAACGAAAGAATATAAATGCGAAAAAGTAAATCGACACAAGATATAACGTGGTTATATGCAATCGTTGTTATTGCTTTAGTCCACGGACCAACTAGAGATCGTTTATTTACTGAATATTTGAGAGTGGTGTGTTACAATGCCTATGAATGAGCTCTATATATAGAGCAAACAAGAAACCAACCAAACTACTACTTGATCTTCAAGTGTGCTAGTAATCATGAAAGATAAACCAACTAGTCATGCTTTACACCTACTAATGACATGATCACAGCCACAATTAGTGGTGTAAAGCAACCCACTAAGCACCTAAAGTGAAAGGAGAATCAATCAAGATCGGATCCCATGTGTGCAGTGTTGAAACATTTTTTTTTTCTCGTTTTGTATAAATGTCTCCATACTCTAACATTTACTTATCTATTTATTATGATGACTAACTAATTACATTACGTAGGAAATTTAAATTTTTTTTTTTTTTGAAACGCAAGGAATTTCATTAATTGAAATAAAAGGCCCCATCATTTACAAATGCATGATGAGCCATTACAGAACTACAATATCATCCAGACACCCACGAAAAGCATTACATGAATATATACATACAGAAATAAATAATGAGGCTGCAGAGGCAGCAGCAAAAAAATATATATCCATCCTTTAACTATGCAGGTAGCAATATGGGTTGGAAATCCAAGTATGTCATTCCAATTTGATACCTTTTATCCTTCTCGCAATCCAATCAAAAGACATGATTTGAATTTCATTCACCTCCACGGGAACGGTCCAACTATCACCTTTAAACACTCGAGAGTTTCGGTTTTTCCACAATAAGTAACCACACGTCCATTTTAATGCCTGCCAAATGTATTTCCCACTTTTCGAAGTCCCCAATATGCAGTTTTCTTTGAAAGCATCAGAAAGTGTGTGAGCTGAGACATAGTTAATGTTCCACCACTTGAATACTCGGTTCCAAACGTCCATCGCGAATTTACAATTTATTAGAGTATGTTCCACCGTTTCTATATCTTCATCGCACATTGGACATCTCACACTATGTAAATCCACTCCCCTTTTGTCGAGTTCGGTTCTCACAGGTAATCTTTGTTTCATGGCTCGCCACACGAATAATTCAACTTTTTTTGGTACAAGTGAGTTTCGCAAAGTACAGTGGCATGTTTTAAAACTTTCAAGTAATTTCGAATCAAGCAACGAAGTGAGTTTTTTAACCGTTAAAATACCTTTGTTATCCAACAGCCACTGCCACTTATCCTTTGATTTCCTATCGAATTGCAGCAGGTTGATGCACGAATTCAGCTCATCCAGCTCCCCTCTTGTACGCCCTCTTGGTTCTCTCATCCACCTCCACGATCCCACGTTATGAGTGCCATTCCAGACTATCCTTTCCTTTACGGTTGCATTCTTCACTTCCTCAATCCTATACAGTCTCGCAAATCTTTCTCTAAGTGCCATGTCGCAAATCCAGGTCTCGTTCAAAAACCCTGTATTCTCGCCATCACCAACCACCTTTTTGAATGATTTGTTGAAAGGGATGTTCAAGGTGTTTATCGAATTTCTTGCAAAAATAATATTAGACCATGGACTAGCCGACGGGCCTAGAGACGAGTCTCCATCCATCGTTAGTCCACCACACAACCCATAAATACTTTTGATGACACGTACCCACAAAGCGTTGGTTTCGGTTTTAAACCTCCACCACCACTTTCCAAGTAATGCTAAGTTTTTGCTTTTAAGAGATTTAATGTTTAGTCCTCCATCTTCGTGAGGAAGAAGGAGGTTTTCCCATTTAACCCAAGCGATTTTAGACTTTGAACCCGACCCGCCCCAAAAGAACGAACGCCTCACACATTCTAATTTTTTAATCACACATGGCGGAGCACGAAAAAGTGAGAAATAATACAAAGGAAGACTATTTAGAACCGATTTCACAAGTGTTAACCGACCACCGTAAGACATCGATCTCGCTCTCCATTCCGAAAGTCTTTTATCAAATTTATCGAATACGGGGTTCCAAGACTTTGACCTCTTAACATTTGCGCCCACGGGTAGTCCTAAATAAATGAAAGGCAAGGACCCGGTTTTGCACCCAAAATTTGATGCCATCAGCTCCACTTCTTCATTATTAATACCAACACCAAATAACTGACTTTTATGATAATTCACTTTTAGACCCGAAGCAATCTCGAAACATTTGAGGATATTCATAAGACTCCTCACATTACCCCTGCTCCAATCACCGAAAAAATGGTATCGTCCGCATATTGAAGATTTGAGATACATACATTATTACTACCAGCATTAGTTCCTCTGAACATATCTCTTTCGACCGCCACCTTCGTTAGCAAGTTTAATCCTTCCGCCGCAATTATGAACAAAAAAGGTGATAACGGATCACCTTGCCTAACACCTCTTTCAAGATGAAATTCGCTCGTGGGGGAGCCATTTATCAAGATTGAGATACTAGCCGACTTAAGACACGCAAGCATCCATTTCCTCCATTTAACACCAAACCCCATGCATTGCATAACTTCCATCAAATATTCCCACCTAATGCTATCAAACGCCTTTTCGAAGTCAACCTTGAAGATCAAACCATGTTGTCACTTATGCTTGAGATATTCCACAATTTCATTTGCAATAAGCACACCATCAAGTATATACCTACCGCTCAAGAACGCACTTTGTTCAACACCAATGATTGAAGGTATAACTTTCCTAAGACGATTTGCAAGGATTTTGGCCACAATTTTATAGTAACTTCCAATAAGACTAATTGGCCTATAATCGCTAAGCCCCAACGGATCAGACTTTTTCGGAATTAAGGTCACGAATGACGCATTACAACCTTTCGAAAATTCACCCTTTGACCAGAACCAATCAACGGCATTGATTAGGTCGTCCTTAATGATATACCAAAACTTTTTGTAGAACCCCAAATTGAAACCGTCTGGACCAGGCGCTTTGGTACTCTCACAGTCGTTTATTGCTTCCCATATCTCGGCTTCATTAAACGGAGCTTCTAATCCATCAACATCTGATTCGGAAATTTTTTGATAATCAAGTCCGGAAAAACTTAGCCGATTTGGGTTTTGATTGGAGAACAAAGCTTTGAAATGCTGATGAGCAGCCTCTTTAATTTTCATTGGATCCTCACACCATACCCCATTAACATTTAAACCTCTGATGTTGCTTTTGTTGCGATTTCGTTTCAAAACCGAGTGAAAATATTTAGAATTTTCGTCGCCATCATTAATCCACCGGGTTCAGCTTTAGTTTAGTTTTAATAATGTATTTGAAATTAGAATACAATTAAATGTATTAATATATTATGTATGGAGTACATATTATAAAGATACTTGCATTAAAAAGTTATTTTTTACACTTTAATTTTACGCGTATAATAAAATTACATATTATTAATTTAACTTACCAATTAATGTCAAAGATAAATAATGATATACTATACTATATTGGTTCCATTCCTTTAGACTTTGTTCCCGAGTTGGGTATATTTTTGAAAGAAAATAAAATTTTCGGAAAAAACACTTAAATGAAATGGTGTTTCCAAATTTTTATTTCGGAAAAATGCAAATGAAGAGGATGGACAATTTGATCTAATTTTCCCTCCAACTCTCCTTTCATTCTGGAAGGATCGAAGGATCCTCTTCCCTCACCTTTCACTTCCTTTCATCTCATTCTTTTTGTTCCGTAAGCGTTAGTATTTTCATTCTCTTTCCCATTCCGTTATTCGAACCAAACGCATCCTCAGACACTATTTCAAAGGAAATTAACAACCATATAATCATCATTAGTTGAAAAGGTGCTTATCTAACTGACAAACAATAGGCAGAGTTGATGTAGGGATGGCAAAAATACCCGTACTCGATGGATAAACTCGAAACCCGATATTATTGGTCCGGGTTTGGTTCGGGTATACGGGTTTAGGGTCGGGTATGGGTATAGGTCTACTTTTTTTTCGCAGATTCGGGTTCGGGCTTGGTTTCAAATAAAAACTCATATACCCGACCCGTATGCCCGACCCATATACCCGATTAATTTATTCAATATATTACATTGAAAGTTACAAACAAATACCAACCCGGGCTAATATCCTACTAGCCCACTTCATAAGGCCCACCAAAATGGACAAGAAAACATGCATACATTACATCCGAGTACAGACGTGTAACTGAGATTAATCCCTGGATGCTACTATGAACAAGCTGCACAACAAGATTCTTTAACATTTAATTCTTTAACATTTTAATCTCAGTTAGTAATGTAGTTTGTAATTCTTTAACATTTAATTTAATTTGATTTGAATTAAATGGTTACTCGATTATCCGTGGGGAAATCCATTACCCGACGGTTAATTAGTTAATGGTTACCCGACGGGTATGGTACCGGGTTTGGGAGTGAGTTTATTAATCGGGTTTGGGTTTGGTATTGCCTATACCCGACCAAAACCGACCCGATGCCATTCCTAAGTTGATGGCTCTTATAAGAAACACACCCAGAAATTTTACTATGTGAAGACCTGATAAAACACGAAGTGCGAACACAAAACAAAATATATTAAACAATGCATAATCTTGAATAAGATAACAAAACCCACTCTTTTATTTTCCGTCTATACACAAAAATCGACAAATATTTTTTCTGTCAGACTTGGCCAAATTACTCGGTCAAAGTCGAATTTATTAATTCAAAGTCGGTTTTTTCAGGTCAAAGTCGGTCAAACATAGTAAACGTTGAAATTAGTCAACCTTCGACTAGTCCCCAACTAGCCTCAGACCTGGCCGATTAATTCTTACAAGCCCGACTAGTGACTTCTAAACCCTTGGCGCGCAGCACCCTTGATAATTTTACTTGACCCATAACAAAGTTAGAAAGGAGATTCCTACAGCCGAAGATGATTGTGATTTTATATTTCATATAAAAATGTATGTGCCACTAAAATCCTAAAAATGAAAAAGGACTAATATCTGAAACAATTTCAAGGACCTAAGACAACCAAAAAAGAACTATATTTTCCATGGTTCTACACACCTAGAACATATATCAAACCTCAAAATCCAAAATGGTATAACAGCTCATTAGGAAAATATTAGTCAACTAAATCAGAAAAAAGTCAACATGTTTGGGATCTCAAAATTAGATTTTAACCACATAGATGTTACGGTTAAAAATCTCCATGTCCTCAAATGAACGATGAATCATAATGTCAACATTCATTCTTGGATGCGTATCTTCATCTTCATAACGGCATTAAAAGCTTCTTGTTTATGCTAATAACTTCGATACTTTAGTTCCCCGCTGTGACAATTTACACAACAGAAACAGTTGTAAATTACGCAAATCTTACTGTGGTTTATTAGAATATTTAAACAAACCTAGGATTCAATTCAAAGTACCATAGCTCCGATAATCAATCTAAGAGACCACATCCTAGCATGCAATGGTGTATGGGTGTCCTTGAGCACGTTGCATATCATATGAGCCCCATAGTGAGGATGAACTACTGCACCAGTTACAACCTGATAATCGTAACAGCAGAGAAAAGAAATTAATACCTAAACCGAACTACTACTTTAAAAGAAACTTCTAATGTAAAAATAGATGACAACAAAGCAGAGATAATAATGGTAGTTAACAAACTACACTATAAGCAAAGACACTAAACCAAACAACCATGAAACCATTAAAATGCAGAGCTAGGGCCTCATAGAACAACATATTGAGATCATAATGACAATTACATAAGTTCAATTGAGCACGCTATTTAGTTGTTATTTCAACTATCGTTCCCTTTAAATAAGGACTATATAATTCTCAATAAGCATATAGCAACAGCATCAAGAAGAACAAGAGAAAACAAAACATCTTAATTACTAGCCATTCCGTCATCATTGTTATCTGAACCTCTCTAAAACAAACACCAAACAGTCTGTTATTGGGCTTTATTGAACATCTAAAAAGGAACCAGTTTGGAATTTTGGATCATTAAGCAGCTGAAACAAAATAATAACATTAACATTACAAGTATATAACAAAACTAATAATGTGTTCAAACAAGCACAGTTTAACTGTAAATGTCTGAGAAGGAAAGGTTTGGGTATCAAATTAGCATGATATAACCATTAATGATTAAAATTTATTTAGTTTTATTAATAGTTTAATAGCTTTTGAAAGAGTTTTGAGATTTAAAGATCAACTCACAAATAGCTAAACCTTCTTGAAGTGACTAAATGATTTCGAAAAAGATTACTTATCCACATCGAATGACCAATCCATTCAAGCAACTGCGAGAATCACGACGAATATATCCAAAACAAGTAAGTGTAGAGTAAAATGTGTCACCACTTACCAACGCATAAAGACGATAGTAATAATTTTAAAATCCTAAGTCAAACCTCTGACTTTAAAAGAAGTAAAAAGGTTGAGCTTAGTGATCTCTATCTTTTATACTCTGCACCCTGGAACGAATTCCGTTAACAAGCATACATATTTTATATGAACAACCACCATGAATTGAACTTTGCGATAACTCGTAGAATTTTTTTTTTTTTAAAAAAAAGCTGAACCTTATTTCAAAAAAAATAAACCTTAATTTGAGAAGGTATAAAAGCTTACCGGATGCCATTGTAATCTGATCATCTCAAATGAACACCAAACAAGCATAGTATGACATTAAAACATATATACTTCTTTTATGAAAACATCTTCTAGATGATAGGATACTAAAATACAAAGATCAATTTATAAACAGCTAAACCATCTTGAAATGAACAAATGAAAATTATTAGTTTATTACTCATCAACTTTTGGTGAACAATCCTTTAAAGCAACTGCGAGTATCACATTGGTATCCAAAACAAGTAACTCCGAGATAAAGACGTAAGGTGATTTCAAAAATCCTAAGTCAAACCTCGAAAAATACATAGTAAAAGTGAAGACAAAAATTGTACCCAGAATACCATATTAGATCACAATATATTACAGTAACTCAAAGTTTATATCACATAAATATCAAGATAAGTCCATACCAAAGAAAACAATGAGTTTGAGCAGTTTGTATCTGTCGAAACACAAGTATTAATTGTTCCATGTGAAGTCGTACGAAAGTTAAACATAGAACACTTGCTCATCCACATCTGTAGTTATTGAAACACAAATGTTGATTGTTATCCATGTGTAGTCATGTGATAGTAGAACATATAGCACTCGCTCATCCACATCTGCAGTATAATCATCTTCAAATGGCATTCTTTAGGTGATTACGATAAAAAAAAAAAAAAAAAATCCAACTTGATATTCAGATATAGTTAAATCCGAAGAATAAGGGAATGTTCAAGAGCTAGGAAACCGAAAATCTATTCATTAGTCGAACGGACACGTTTTCAGTTTTGACATCAAATTACCGAAGGAAAGATTTGGGCATCTAATTAGGAATTGAAAAACTTACATCAACTAATAAAAATTTCATTTTTGATGGGAATAATATAAATTTGAAATAATTTTAAAATATAAAGATCAATTAAAAGACAGCTAAACCTTCTTGAGGGGAATAAATGATAACGAAAAAAGATTGCTGACCAACAAGTAACTCCCAGAGTAAGATGTGTCACCATTCACCAATGCATCATAACAATGGGTAAGGTAATGACAAAAATACATAGGTACAATAAAGACAAACAGTATTCAGATTACATACTAAATCTGATCACAAAAATATTAACTCAAAACATATTTTTAAAAAATATGAAGATAAGTTCGTACCAAAGAATACAAACAACGAGTTTGAGCAGAATTTCGTATCTGTCGAAACACAAATATTGATTGTTCTATGTGAAGTCATATGAAAAATATAAATAGAAACTAGAAATGATTATTTATTCATGATAGATAAAGTAAAGAATAAACCTTCTTTCACACAATTTTCATGAATTAACCCAGCAGCATTTGACTCATTGCATAGAGAATAAGCAAGAACAATGATCCAATCACTTCGGTTTCATCTCAACCTTCCGGCCACATCTCCTTGAGTATCTAAGCAAGAATGATTCTAAAATATAAGCTGTGTTGATGTCATTGTTATCTGAACCTCACAAAGCAACACCAAATGGACAAACAGTCCGTTGGGGGCTTTAACAACTACAAACGAGTCCGTTTGGATCATTCCACCTCGGCAACAAAATAACATTACAGTCAGTATTTAATCACAAATTATTTTATCAAAAAGTATCAAGATAAGTTCGTACCAAAGAATATTGATTGTTCCATGTGAAGTCATATGACGGTTTAACACAAAGCACTCGATCTGGTACAAATACAGTAATCATCTTCATTTGGCATTCTCCAAGTGATACAGATTAGAATTAGAATCAGAAGAATAAGGGAATGTTCAAGATCATGCACATATACAGTAACTATGCGTTACCATTTACCAATGCATCATAACAACATGTAAGGCAAACTCAAAGGCCTAAGTCAGACCTCGAGAAATACATAGGTACAGTAAAAACAAGCAGTATTCAGAATATATATTGTATTTGATCACAAATAAAACAACTCAATATATATAAAAAAGTATCAAGATAAGTTTGTCCCATAGAATACCACAACGAGTTTAAGCAGTCTTTCGTATCTGTTAAAACATAGATATTGATTGTTCCATGTGATGTCATATGACAGTAGAACATAAAGCGCACTCGATGATCCACATCTGCAATAAACATCTTCAATTGGCATACTCCAGGTGGTGATTCTGATAAAATAAATCCAACATAAAGGTGATAACAGGTTTAGTTCATATAATAGAATCCGAAGAATAAGGGAATCTTCAAGAGCTAGGCAACAGAAATTGTCACATTAGTCGAACAGATTTAGTGATACAAACAAATGATAAGCAGTTTTCATTTAAACGCCAACAATAACAATGATACCTACAAATGCAATGACGGTAACTACACAAGCAGATAGAGAACAAGATTAGAATGTTCAGTGTATGCAGAATCTAGACACAATATATGGCGACTTTCATCTATTTTATTATTTCTATTGATCTGAAAAGATATGAATATAAACAAACCCCCAAAATTAGAACGTTAAACCTAACTGCTTTAAAAATCTCAATAACAGCTTCTTTAAATAGTTATAGAAGTAACATAACCCTAATTCGGTAACATAGAAATGATCTTTTTTTCCGTCTTTCTTTTTCAAAGAAAAAAATAATAATCTTTGAAAAAGAAAGACGGAAAAAAAGAAATAAAAAACAGAGAAAGAAAACCTGCCTTTGAGATAACACACACGGAGTTTCATAAAAAGCCAACGGAACCCTAATTCAGAACATATAAACATGAAATGTAAAATATTCTTTAAGAAAGATAGAAGGAAAAAAAAAAATATAGGAAGTAAAGAAGCTTACAAACCATCTGATGCCATTGTTATCTAAACCTCTCAAAAAAACACAAAATAGATATACAATCTTTAAGAAAGAAAGACAAAAGAAATAAAGAAAGTATAAACCAAACCATTTTGTCTGTACACAAAAAGTTTCATAAAAAAAATAACGGAACCCTAATTCGGATTTATAAACCATCATTGAGAAATAAAGAGAAAAGAAAGAAAGACTAAAACAAAAAAGAAATAAAGAATGAAAAACCAAGAAAATCTGACCTTTGAGACATAAGAGAAATCTGATTCAGAAGCAGTTTATTAGGGTTTATTTTCTGTAAGAAAAACAGAGCAGGGTGTAAGAGTGATTTTGGGGGTTTTAATTTGCTTATTCCATTCCCATAGGCGAACATTGTGTATATTGCCGTTGAGATTATTCCATTACTAAAATATGGAGTAATTTATTAATGGATAGCCCAACTGTTCCAAGTAATTTGTGTTATGAGATAAGAAAGGTCATGATTTCGATCCTTAGAAATTACATGATTTCTTTTAAAACAATTAAACACCAATAATGGTGGTAAATATTGACCCTATATGGAGGTTTTACCGGATTCGTTCACGGACCTCTACCCAGGAACACTGCCCGAATGGATGTGTTCCCGAGTACCAACGATCAGGTTCGATTTTCCGCCCGAACGTGTGTGTTACGTGCAAATGATGAGGGTCGTTTAAATAAATATTTTTCATGTCAAAAAAATCGCTGTTCCAAAAAAATAATAATTTATTAATGAGAAATGCTTGTAAACTCGTTACGGAGACGCAGAAGTAAGTAACAATCAAAGTTGTAGGTGTTTTCCGTCTCGATTAAGTATTTATTAAGAGTATTATACATCACTATCTTTGTTCATCGACATCTAAGTATTGTTTGAATTTAAATTTAAACTAGCTAGTAACCTAGTATTATTACTCTACTCTGATACATAAATAACAAAGGTAACACATATACGGAGGGAAAAAGCAAAAACTAAAAGCTAATAGAATTAACGTTTGATAAAAAAAAAAACTATTGGTTTTTCGTCAGGTTACTATTTTTATAGTCTCAGCTACTCTGTTAAACATCTAAATACATCTAAAAAAGGACTCATCACTCCGTCTTTATTCAATTGTCAAGTATTTCATTTGCTATTGACTAGTTTTACCAAACATTACTTATATCATCCATATTTTCATCACATTAATTAACTCAATCGAAGCTTTTTTTATGTTTTACTCTTGCAAAACTGTGAATTAATATTTTAACTTGTATGTGATGGAAATGAGTTGAGAAATTAGATTGCAGCTTCATTTCTAGTTCTATGAAAACTGTAGACTTTAATATTTAATATGAAAGTAAAAAGAAAGTAGTAAAATGATTTGGATGAACAATAATATCTCAAAAATAAAATAAAAATAAAAAAAGAAAAGAAAATAAAGATATGGATAAGTCATACCGTGGAGAAGGATTTGAGGAGAAATTGGTGGTGAGAAGCTAAAAAATGAAGATACCTTCGAATTTTGTTGAAAACCGTCAGAGTGTTATAGAGGATTTGTGGAATTTGTTTGTATAAAGTGAAGTTGCAGATGGCAGTAAAGGGGATTTAATCCTAGTTCTTTTCCCGACGACCTTTCCCGACGACATGTCGTTGGGATAGGGCATTTAATGAACTGACTTTCGTTGACCGGCCATCTGGAGGGAACGAAAAATATTCGGAGGGAAACGAAAATTTCTGAACCCTCTATACCGACGACATGTCGTCGGGATACGTTGGTCAACAAAAACTACGAAAAGTCTTAAATGAAGTGATTTTTTTTTTGTCATTTTGCGGTATTAATCCAGACGACACATGTCGTCGGGAAAAGTGTCGTCGGGAATGGTCACGTTTCTTGTAGTGTCTTGGAAGACTTAAGGTAGAAGGTTATAGTTGTAAGTGACTAGTGTTAATAAAAGTGATGAGATGAGTTAAGTAGCGAACAGTTGGTAGATTGATGAATGTTGAGATGTTATTGATTAGGTACTTGCTATATGGAGGAGTACGTTTGCTTTTTTGAATATTGCTTACAATGGCACCTGAAGTGAGTACTACTTGTGTTAGAGATGGAAAACGTGTCTATATGTTTATGACAAATCAATTGTGAGCTAAATGCAATTGGGAATAATCATCATGTGATTGACTTGTGTTATAGTCGGTCTTGTGCTTATGATATGTATAAGGTACATATGCTATCTTATGTAAATGAAGTAACTGCGATAGATAATGGCTAGGTGTGGTTACACACGACTATATATGTGTGATAATGCGTGGCTATGAGCTATTTGTGATTACACACAGCTATGTGTGATGATGTGTGGCTATGTGTGATTACTTGCGGCAATGTGCGATGATGTGTGGCTATGTGGGATTACACGTGGCTAAGTACGAATTAGATGTAGCCTAAGCAAAATTATAGTAGCAAGTTTGTCCATTTTAAGCCTCCAAATACAAATGTTTATTTTCTTTGGTAGACATGAAAGCCACTCCATAGAGTTAAGAATAGGGCTAATACCAAGTGTGTTCTTTGCTAGTAAGGAAGATAAATGCTTAACTGTGAACACACCATATGCAAATAATCGTGGGCAAACAGAAAATAACAATTGTAATTGGAATAAACTCTCAAAAAGCCTCACGACTTGTTTCTTATTCTCATAACAATAATAATAAACTCAAAAACTAAAAACTTCCAAGCACATGCGTGCCTTTTAAAGGCCAAAAACAAAGAATTGATAAAAACAAAATAAAACAAATCAAAATGTGGATAAACATCAAATAAAAGTCTTATCCTTTATCCTTGACCCCTTCTAAATTTTATAAACATGTTGGTTCCAGCTTCACAATTCGTGAAGTATGCATCCCATTGTGTGGCCCGAATAGAAGCTTGGCCCAACTCAACATTAGATACAGGCCCAACAAGAAATCGACCCAAATCTACATCATTCTTCATTTCTTCGAAAAGATTCGTCCTCGAGTCTACAATATGAATGACTGGAACATCTAACCGATCTTCAAGAACTACACAAATATTTTCCAAATCCTTTTTTCATGACATCAACATCTTCATAAAACTTTTTTTTAACATCTTCATTTGACATGTTGATGTCTTTGTTAGTAACTACCTCCAAATCACTTTCATAATCATATTCAAAAAAAGAAAAAGATGCCTTACAATCAGTATCATAGATGGGTTCTGTATCATAGGTGGATTCTCCATCCTCATCATCTGTATCATAGATATGTTCTTCATCCTCATCATAGGTATAAATAGTTTCTGACTCGATTTGTTGGGAATCGTACTGCACAGGGAATCGTTGTTGGTTCAGTTCCAACTCGGCGATTCGCTTATATAATAGTTCAATTTCTGCGTCTCGAGGATCTTTGTTGCCTCTTTCGGCGTGTCTACGATTATCTCCATCGCTGCCTCGATCGGCGCTTCTACAATAGCCTCCTCGATAACCTCCACGAAACATTGTTTGGGCCAAAACATGAGCTCTGAATACCAAATAATGCAAATAATCGTGGCCAAACAGAAAATAACTATTGTAATTGGAATAAACTCTCAAAAAGCCTCACGACTTGTTTCTTATTCTCATAACAATAATAATAAACTCAAAAACTAAAAACTTCCAAGCACATGCGTGCCTTTTAAAGGCAAAAAACAATGAATTGATAAAAACAAAATAAAACAAATCAAAATGTGGATAAACATCAAATAAAAGTCTTATCATTTATTCTTGACCCCTTCTAAATTTTATAAACATGTTGGTTCCAGCTTCACAATTCGTGAAGTATGCATCCCATTGTGTGGCCCGAATAGAAGTTTGGCCCAACTCAACATTAGATACAGGCCCAACAAGAAATCGACCCAAATCTACATCACACCATTTGGTCAAAGATTCCATGACCAACAATCTTCTACATCAGATATAACTGGAGCTGATTCTAACAGCTCGGGTAACACGAGCAGATCATCCCTTGCCATGCCACGAATGGTGTTGTTCCATGGCCATCTTCCACTATGACCATGTTCCAAATTATGAACCCTTGATGCAACAGTACAACACTGATCGTATTCCAGAGCAAACAAACCGGGGAAGATGGTTTTTAAATTAGGTGAACAATTAAGTAGCCAAACATCTGTCCAGAAATATGTATACATTCCATTGCCTACTTTTCAGAGTGAATGAAGTGAGGAATGGAATTCCTGTTTTATCTATCTCATGGCTAGACTTTATAATTTTACTCCACACTGATGAGGCCATGAGGGTGCAGCTGATGAACCACCTTCGCATAAACCAGCGTTATTACCATATATAGAACGAGTAATGCTTGCCCACAACGAGTTTTTCAACCTCCACCATTATTTTGCCAGTAGACTAAGATTTTCAACCTCCAATTCCATATTGTGAGTTGGTCTTGATTGTTTGTAATGATGTTGGAGTCATTAATGGTTGGGTGTTGTTGGTTAAATATGCAAAATTTTAAGATTTTTGTGAATGTGTATTTTCGGGTAAATTGTGTGATTTCGGTTCACTCAAATTCGGGCAAGTTGTGACCCACATTCGAAGTTGAGTTATTAATATTGTTCATTTATTTAATATGAAAGAAGTAATTTACATGTTTGCGGTTCAAATAGTCAAGGTTTGTGCTCTCAAAAGCGTGCGGGTGAAAACTGACAAATTGGTTAGTTACGACCCCATTTGAGATCTATTAGATCTCACTTGGTGAAGTACAAAACTTTTGGTCAAAAATCCCTTTAGAATCTGTTAGATCTCACTTGAATAAACTCAATAATTTTAGACAGAGCTCTTGATCCCATTGGAATCTCTTGAACCATTTTTTCTTCTTGTCATTTTCAGATTTGAAGTCAGGTTGATTGATTTTATAACTTTATATTCTTGTTGCTAACTGATTGATAGATAGTATCTATCTATCTATTCTATACATTATATAAAGCACGTGTCAAATATGCTGACGTGTCACCTTCTGGTTAAATTCTGTCACGTGTCACTTCACAAATTTTCACTAATTTTTATTAAATTATTAATCCTATATCTTTTCTAATTCTTTATACATGGAAAGATATATTTAATATATCTATGTATAAATTATCCTAAATACTGATTAGAAAAATACCTTTATAATAACTATCGTATTTAGTACATTAAAATGTGATCGATATCTAATATTTATATTTTATTATGAGAGGATACACCAAATTCAAATTTAGCTCATGTAGACATATTAATCAATTTTTTTGGCGATTTTCAGGGTAACACTTAAGAATACTTTTGAGATATGTAATACAATAATTCTATATCTATATCTATATATAATTAAAGTATATAAATTAATTTAAGTAAACAATTACGTATCTTCAAATATAAAATATGATATATAAATAAACTTAAATATATCAAACTTTTTGACGTTTACAGTCATGTATTTTAATTAACGGGCTCATAAACGTGTCACTATATATTCTCGGGCTCATAAATTAATTTAATAGATTTACAAATAAAATACTATTTTAATAACCGCCAAGAACTTCAAGACGTCATAACACACACAAAAACACACCCCCAATATAACAACAATAAGAGAGAAGACATCGGGAGTGGGTTCGGAATTCGAAATGGGTTTAGCATCGATCTTTTTGAGCTTCAGCGGGTACACCCTAGGCATGTTGATCACTGTTGATGGTGCTGATTCATTGAGCGTGCAAAAATTAATACAAAGCTGCCCCTTTCCATCAATAGTGGCTTCAACCTTGTCATGAAGATAAGGAATGCTTGGAATTGTAACCAACAGTTTGGGGGTTGGCTCGGCAGAACGCTCATCTTTCGCGATCCCGGATACTACTACGAGATCACCGACGACAAATACACTGATGTGGTCCTTTTCGATACGACCTAAGTCAGCACTAACGCACACCCTTGTAGGGTGAAGGCTCACTGTCATGCCTTGATTGAGTATGTTCTGATATTTAGCCTCAAACACGTCAGCAGTCATACCTGATCACGCGTATATATATTATAAAATAACGCATTCATGTAATATTCTCCAACAATTATACTATCTCACAAACATAGAAGTAAAGAAATTAAGTAGCTACCTTGAATTAAGGGGATGACATTTTTAGGAAGGTCATCAAGGAAATCTTTGAATCTGTAACCCCAAAGTATCAGAAAATTCGGTGTGTAACCTCCTACAGTAGAAACTTCATGTAATACCTTAACCATGCTTTCATCAGGCAACTTATGAAGCAGTTCTGTTCATATAAAAATCATATTACTTAAATTTCATCTGTTAGGTTCACCATTTTAGTATTGATACTTGATAACTTAATATAATTCGTGGTAGATCGATTTTGCTATCAAACTGAAAATAAATTAAGAGCAGGGGATGGAAAATAAGAACCAATAGAGGAAGAAGCTGTAATAGTTCATAACAATAATTATTGTTACATGATTTAATTTTCCACAGCTTGCCTAAACTATTCTAACTAACAACAAAAACATAGAATTGGAGTAAGCCATCAATCAAGGGTATATTAGTCAATTTATGTGGATTTATCATTAAGGGTATGTCCAACAATAATCGATGATAGATAAACAAGAAAAATATAATTAACCATGGTACAGCGGCCTGATTTCATCGACGGGAGGATTTTCTTCAGCACAAGACTTCATTTTTTCCACGGCCTCCATGATATTCCCCATCATTACTGATTATGATTTATAACAAGGATAGTCAAGTAAGTTATTACTCCAATTTAGTCGCAAATAAAAAAAATTGATAAAAATAGTAAGAACTGTAAATATACCTTGGCCAGGTGTAGGACTGAATAAATCAGTAAAGAAATCTTTAATGTTTACAATGAAACTTAGCATTAGCATTTTTCAAACTTTATTTTGTGCACAAATACCATACAATACCGATAGAAATTACTATTAAATTTAGTTTTTGGTGGTAACTCCGATTCCTTGTTGGCGTTGTTGTCTGGATTAGCAATGGTGCTATAATTTGCACGCAAACAACGAAAATGATGATGAGGTTTCGACGTTAAGTAACGTTCAAACCCAAACCCTAATTGCTGTTGAGATCTTGACAATCTCATGATTTGATTTCCAGATTTCAACAAATTGTTGTCTGCATTAGCAACGGTGCTATGATGAAGGTGAGCTTTTGATGTTAAGTAACGTTCAAACCCAAGCCCTAATTGTTGCTGAGATGTTGACAATCCAATGATTTGTTTTCCATATTGCAATAAAGCCCTCTTCATTTTTCTGTAGATTATGAAACTTTATCCCGGTAAACACGCATATGCGTATAAGGAGGAAGGCGATCCATTTTTAAAATTCCCAAAAAGTTGGGGTTAGATAGTTTTCTTTTCCCACAAGACTGTACGGCACTGCTGTATTTACTTATTTATTTTATTTATTTATGTTTTAAAAACGAAAAGCATCAAAAACTACGGAGTATTTTAATTTGGCGCATTTTCACGGGACATAGATAAGTTAATCTTAAATTCAATTCAATTAATTTTTAAAGAAAATATATATCAAAAACAACAACAAAATGAAAAAAGTTAAGGCTAGAGACCTTTCGGATGCTGTGGAGGTTGGTTCGACGGGGCTTTCTGATGATGAGGTTGGTTTGACGGATGCTAGAAAAAAAAAAATTACACTAAAGAAGATAACTTACGAGCTAAGAGGCCATAAAATTCATATCCAAATCAAAAACAAAAAACAGTGTCATAGAACTCAAAAAAACAAATCGTTCTGACTTTTTACATAATCAGCAGCCAAAAGAGTTAAACCTTGACCGAGTTTTGACCCAAGTTGCCGAGTTTTGGATTGAGTTGTCGAGTTTTAACCCAAGTTGACTTTTTACCCGAGTTGCTGAGTGTTGAACCAAGTTGCCGAGTTTTAGACCGAGTTGCTGAGAAACTCGGTCATTGACCGAGTTAGAGTTCACCTCACGGTGAGCAATTGAAACCGATATCTCTCCGAGAATCTCCCCGAGATATGCCGAGTTTTACAACAATGATTGCAACCTATGATGTACTGAACTCATGTGATCCATGACACCCTTCTTAAAATAACTAGCACCCACTACATAATTGATATCAAACTAAAGTACATCTATAAATGTTAGATATAAAACCAATTTATTTATACATATGTTCTCAATTACAGTAAGTTACAATATCATGTATTATGGGCGGGTAGCCTATGAGGAAATGTACACTGCTAATGGCTTCCTGAATAAATTAGTAAATAAACCTTTGAAAAACAGAGGAGGTTTTGGTTGTAATTCCGATTCATTGTAGGTGTTATCGAGCCCAAATTCAATTACTAAGAATCAAACCAAGGTCGAGTGGAATGAAGTTGATGCTATTGATTTGTTTTGGAGACCTTACGTTCGTTTTCCATTTGAAAATATCATTTCTAATGGTCAATCACCACGTTCCAGTCTTGAACCTTCGAATTACCTTTAGCCAAGTGTTGAGAATGATTTAAATTAGCTTGAATACGTGATACAATAACAATATGCTCTCAAAAAGTCCAGGTTTAACAACCTTCAAATGAAAACCAAAGCCCCTATTTATAGGTTTTTTAAATATACGCGGACTGCGCATAAACATCAACGAATCCTGCGCATCATTCGCTAACTAATGCGGACACATGTCAATTTGATAGTTCATTTTTGATGGGTATAATTTGGACATAATTTTAAAATACAAAGAACAATTCAAAAACAGCTAAACCTTCTTAAGGGGAATAAATGATGTACTTTTGGTGAACAATCTCTTCAAGGAGATGCGAGTAAGTGTATGAAAAAACAATAGATCAAAACAGCGTGTATGGCAATTTCTAAAAAAATCTAAAGTCAAAACTTGAAAAAATACCTAGCTAGAGGAAAGACAAACTGTAACTAGAATACCGTATTAGATCACAAAAACGTTAACTCAGAATTCATATCAATGTCGTATCGAGATAAGTCTGTAGTAAGGAAAGTCATATGATAAATATGACAGCAGAACATAAAGCACTTGATCATCCACATCTGCGCATAATAATCATCTTCAATTGGCTTTCTGATAAAATAAAGTACAAAGATAACGAAAAAGATTGCCAACCAACAAGTAACTCCCAGGGTAAAGCAATTACAAATATACATAGGTACAATAAGACAAACAGTATTCAGAATACTGAACCTGATCAATAAAACATTAACTCAAAACATATATCAAAAAGTATCAAGATAAGTTCGTACCAAAGAATACAAACAACGAGTTTCATTCGTATCTGTTGAAACACATATATTGATTGTTCCATGTGAAGTCATATGACAAATATTAACAGATACTAGAAATGATTATTTATTTATGATAAATAAAGTAAAGAATAAACCTTCTTTCACACAATTTTCTGGAATTGACCCAGCATTTGACTCACTGCATCAACTGTCAACCAAGTAGAGAGAATTAGCAAGAACAACGATCCAATCACTTTGGTTTTATCTCAACCTGCCGGCCACATAATTTCAAAAAAGATTATTCATCATATCCACGTTGAATGACCAATCCTCTCATCAACGCATCAAAACAGCTACTAATTAAGACAGTTTCAAAATCGTAAGTCAGACCTCGCGAAATACTTCAAAAGAAGTAAAAAGGTTGACCATGGTGATCTCTATCTTTTATACCACACTCGACTGAACTTTGCAATAACAGAACTCTATTTTTCAGAAGAAAAAAAACTTCTCAAATAGGGCATAGTTTGACATTAAAAGTCAGAAAGGAAGGGTTTGGCTATCAAACTAGCATGAAAATGCACATGACTCGATTAAATATTCTTTTTCTTACAAAAATATCTTTAAGATGATAGATTTTTAAAATACAAAGATCAATTTATATTTGTTGAAACACGTATATTGATGATTGTTCCATGTGAAGTCGTACGACAGTTGAACATAAAGCACTCGCTCATCCACATCTGCAAAACTGCAATTAAATCATATCTTTAGATGGCATTCTATAGGTGATTCTGATTAGAAAAAATCCAACATAATATTCAGATAGTAGAATCCGAATAATAAGGGAATGTTCAAGAGCTAGGCAACCGAAAATCTTTTCATAAGTCAAACAATTTAGTGATACAGATGATAACTTGTTGTCATTTCAATTATAACTCCATTTAGTACCTGCAGACTCAAATACAATACTAGACCCCTCGTTTAACTCAAAAACAATATCGCACCGACAAATTACAAATATCACAATTGTAGATAGACTATGGAAATGATTATTATTATAAATAAAGTAAAGAATAAACCTTTTCACACACAATTCCTTGCACAAGCCAGCATTTGAATCATTATATAACTCTCAACTATGTAGAGAAGATTAGCTAACAGATAGGAGTTAGCTGTCTTTATATCATCTGCAAATATTTTGTTGTTGATAAATCATGAGCACTGTTGTTTTTGAAATGCTGTTTATATGCTTCAAAAGTATTCATTCTACTTTGTCAGAAACCGAGTACAGTAAGTGATTAAAGGACCAATAAGAAATTGAAGACTTCAATAGTGTTTATGCTAATAGAAAACGATACCGGAAAAAGTAACAATCAACAACAACAGCAAGAAGAACGATCTAATTACTTCATGAACAATCGCCACTGAACTTTGTGATAACTGATAACAGATATAGAGTTTCATAAAAACCAACAGAAGCCTATTTTCTAAAATTTAAAGAACCTCTAAGATACCGGCCATTCTGATAGTCATTGTTATCGGAACCTGTCAAAGCAACACCAAACGGTCCGTTGCTGGTTTTAATATCTAAAAACGACTCAGTTTGGAACATTCAACAATTCAACAATAACAACAAAAAGACCTTACAATGGGTACACAACAAAACACGAACATCTAATGAGTTCAAACGGCACGGTTTGACATTAAATGCCGAAAGATTTGGGTATCAAATTAGCATTGAAATCACATTAACTAATTAAAATTTCATTTTTGACCAAAATATAAATTTGACATTGACATAATTATAAAATACAAAGATAAATTCAAAAACAGCAAAACCTTCTTGATGTGAATAAATGATAACGCAAAAGATTATTCATCAATTTCTGGTGAACAAGCTCTTCAAGGAACTGCGAGTATCCAAAGTCAATCCTTGAAAAGTACAAACAGTAAACGGAATACCGTATTAGATCACAAAAATGTTAACTCAAAATTAATATCAAAATGGTATAAAGATAAGTTCATATTAAGGAAAGTCATATGACAAATATGACAGCAGAACATAAAGCATTCGATCATCCACACCTGCGCCCAATAATCCCTACAAGCAACTGCAAGACAAACTGTATTCAGAATACAGTAGTAGATCACAAAAATATTGACTCCGAATTTATATCAAAGTAGTATCGAGATAAATCTGTACCAAAGAAAACCGCAACGAGTTGAGCAGTCGAATCTGTAGAAACACGGATATTGATTGTTCCATGTGAAATCATATATATGACGGTTGAACACAAAGCACTCGATCATCCACATAATAATCATCTTCATTTGGCATTCTCCAGGTGATACAGATTTAGGTCATATATTAGTCGAACATATTTAATGATAAAAATGATAACCAGTTGTCATTTCAGAAATAGCTCCCTTTAAAACCTGCAAACTCATATACGATAGTAGACTCGTTGAAATCAAAATCAAAATCAAAAATGATATTGAAACTACAAGTTAAAAATGTCACAAACACAGATAGAACATGGAAATGATTATTTATGATTAATAAAGTAAAAGTTGATCAACATGCTGACAGCTCACTGCCAGACAACGTGCGCGCCGTGCACACTTAAACGTGCGCGCCGTGCACTCTTGATTCTTCGAGCAAACCTTCTGATCAAGTTTCACCTAGTGCGCGCAGGGTGCGCGCCGCGCACCAGCACCGCGCACCATCATTTTTCTCTGTTTTTGCACTGTTTTGCTCTGTTTCACGCTTACCGAAATCTGCAAAATCCGTGCAAGTGTTTAAACAGTTTTTAGTTCGGGTCACTACAATTAGGACCCAAACAACGCAAGTGATTCTTCAAGATCACTCACCCACTTAATGAACGAAAGAATATAAATGCGAAAAAGTAAATCGACACAAGATATAACGTGGTTATATGCAATCGTTGTTATTGCTTTAGTCCACGGACCAACTAGAGATCGTTTATTTACTGAATATTTGAGAGTGGTGTGTTACAATGCCTATGAATGAGCTCTATATATAGAGCAAACAAGAAACCAACCAAACTACAACTTGATCTTCAAGTGTGCTAGTAATCATGAAAGATAAACCAACTAGCCATGCTTTACACCCACTAATGACATGATCACAGCCACAATTAGTGGTGTAAAGCAACCCACTAAGCACCTAAAGTGAAAGGAGAATCAATCAAGATCGGATCCCATGTGTGCAAGTTGCCCACTTGCTGCCAGACATCGTGCGCGCCGTGCACACTCCCAAACTTCGAGCAAGCCTTCTGATCAAAACTTCTCTAGTGCGCGCAGGGAGCGCGCCGCGCACCATCACCGCGCACAATCAATTTGCTCTGTTTTTGATCTGTTTTTCTCTGTTTCACGCTTACCGAAATCTGCAAAATCCGTGCAAGTGTTGAAACATTTTTTTTTTCTCGTTTTGTATAAATGTCTCCATACTCTAAGATTTACTTATCTATTTATTATGATGACTAACTAATTACATTACGTAGGAAATTTAAAATTATTTTTTTTTGAAACGCAAGGAATTTCATTAATTGAAATAAAAGGCCCCATCATTTACAAATGCATGATGAGCCATTACAGAACTACAATATCATCCAGACACCCACGAAAAGCATTACATGAATATATACATACAGAAATAAATAATGAGGCTGCAGAGGCAGCAGCAAAAAAATATATATCCATCCTTTAACTATGCAGGTAGCAATATGGGTTGGAAATCCAAGTATGCCATTCCAATTTGATACCTTTTATCCTTCTCGCAATCCAATCAAAAGACATGATTTGAATTTCATTCACCTCCACGGGAACGGTCCAACTATCACCTTTAAACACTCGAGAGTTTCGGTTTTTCCACAATAAGTAACCACACGTCCATTTTAATGCCTGCCAAATGTATTTCCCACTTTTCGAAGTCCCCAATATGCAGTTTTCTTTGAAAGCATCAGAAAGTGTGTGAGCTGAGACATAGTTAATGTTCCACCACTTGAATACTCGGTTCCAAACGTCCATCGCGAATTTGCAATTTATTAGAGTATGTTCCACCGTTTCTATATCTTCATCGCACATTGGACATCTCACACTATGTAAATCCACTCCCCTTTTGTCGAGTTCGGTTCTCACAGGTAATCTTTGTTTCATGGCTCGCCACACGAATAATTCAACTTTTTTTGGTACAAGTGAGTTTCGCAAAGTACAGTGGCATGTTTTAAAACTTTCAAGTAATTTCGAATCAAGCAACGAAGTGAGTTTTTTAACCGTTAAAATACCTTTGTTATCCAACAGCCACTGCCACTTATCCTTTGATTTCCTATCGAATTGCAGCAGGTTGATGCACGAATTCAGCTCATCCAGCTCCCCTCTTGTACGCCCTCTTGGTTCTCTCATCCACCTCCACGATCCCACGTTATGAGTGCCATTCCAGACTATCCTTTCCTTTACGGTTGCATTCTTCACTTCCTCAATCCTATACAGTCTCGCAAATCTTTCTCTAAGTGCCATGTCGCCCATCCAGGTCTCGTTCAAAAACCCTGTATTCTCGCCATCACCAACCACCTTTTTGAATGATTTGTTGAAAGGGATGTTCAAGGTGTTTATCGAATTTCCTGCAAAAATAATATTAGACCATGGACTAGCCGACGGGCCTAGAGACGAGTCTCCATCCATCGTTAGTCCACCACACAACCCATAAATACTTTTGATGACACGTACCCACTAAGCGTTGGTTTCGGTTTTATACCTCCACCACCACTTTCCAAGTAATGCTAAGTTTTTGCTTTTAAGAGATTTAATGTTTAGTCCTCCATCTTCGTGAGGAAGAAGGAGGTTTTCCCATTTAACCCAAGTGATTTTAGACTTTGAACCCGACCCGCCCCAAAAGAACGAACGCCTCACACATTCTAATTTTTTAATCACACATGGCGGAGCACGAAAAAGTGAGAAATAATACAAAGGAAGACTATTTAGAACCGATTTCACAAGTGTTAACCAACCACCGTAAGACATCGATCTCGCTCTCCATTCCGAAAGTCTTTTATCGAATTTATCGAATACAGGGTTCCAAGACTTTGACCTCTTAACATTTGCGCCCACGGGTAGTCCTAAATAAATGAAAGGCAAGGACCCGGTTTTGCACCCAAAATTTGATGCCATCAGCTCCACTTCTTCATTATTAATACCAACACCAAATAACTGACTTTTATGATAATTCACTTTTAGACCCGAAGCAATCTCGAAACATTTGAGGATATTCATAAGACTCCTCACATTACCCCTGCTCCAATCACCGAAAAAATGGTATCGTCCGCATATTGAAGATTTGAGATACATACATTATTACTACCAGCATTAGTTCCTCTGAACATATCTCTTTCGACCGCCACCTTCGTTAGCAAGTTTAATCCTTCCGCCGCAATTATGAACAAAAAAGGTGATAACGGATCACCTTGCCTAACACCTCTTTCAAGATGAAATTCGCTCGTGGGGGAGCCATTTATCAAGATTGAGATACTAGCCGACTTAAGACACGCAAGCATCCATTTCCTCCATTTAACACCAAACCCCATGCATTGCATAACTTCCATCAAATATTCCCACCTAATGCTATCAAACGCCTTTTCGAAGTCAACCTTGAAGATCAAACCATGTTGTCACTTATGCTTGAGATATTCCACAATTTCATTTGCAATAAGCACACCATCAAGTATATACCTACCGCTCAAGAACGCACTTTGTTCAACACCAATGATTGAAGGTATAACTTTCCTAAGACGATTTGCAAGGATTTTGGCCACAATTTTATAGTAACTTCCAATAAGACTAATTGGCCTATAATCGCTAAGCCCCAACGGATCAGACTTTTTCGGAATTAAGGTCACGAATGACGCATTACAACCTTTCGAAAATTCACCCTTTGACCAGAACCAATCAACGGCATTGATTAGGTCGTCCTTAATGATATACCAAAACTTTTTGTAGAACCCCAAATTGAAACCGTCTGGACCAGGCGCTTTGGTACTCTCACAGTCGTTTATTGCTTCCCATATCTCGGCTTCATTAAACGGAGCTTCTAATCCATCAACATCTGATTCGGAAATTTTTTGATAATCAAGTCCGGAAAAACTTAGCCGATTTGGGTTTTGATTGGAGAACAAAGCTTTGAAATGCTGATGAGCAGCCTCTTTAATTTTCATTGGATCCTCACACCATACCCCATTAACATTTAAACCTCTGATGTTGCTTTTGTTGCGATTTCGTTTCAAAACCGAGTGAAAATATTTAGAATTTTCGTCGCCATCATTAATCCACCGGGTTCAGCTTTAGTTTAGTTTTAATAATGTATTTGAAATTAGAATACAATTAAATGTATTAATATATTATGTATGGAGTACATATTATAAAGATACTTGCATTAAAAAGTTATTTTTTACACTTTAATTTTACGCGTATAATAAAATTACATATTATTAATTTAACTTACCAATTAATGTCAAAGATAAATAATGATATACTATACTATATTGGTTCCATTCCTTTAGACTTTGTTCCCGAGTTGGGTATATTTTTGAAAGAAAAGAAAATTTTCGGAAAAAACACTTAAATGAAATGGTGTTTCCAAATTTTTATTTCGGAAAAATGCAAATGAAGAGGATGGACAATTTGATCTAATTTTCCCTCCAACTCTCCTTTCATTTTGGAAGGATCGAAGGATCCTCTTCCCTCACCTTTCACTTCCTTTCATCTCATTCTTTTTGTTCCGTAAGCGTTAGTATTTTCATTCTCTTTCCCATTCCGTTATTCGAACCAAACGCATCCTCAGACACTATTTCAAAGGAAATTAACAACCATATAATCATCATTAGTTGAAAAGGTGCTTATCTAACTGACAAACAATAGGCAGAGTTGATGTAGGGATGGCAAAAATACCCGTACTCGATGGATAAACTCGAAACCCGATATTATTGGTCCGGGTTTGGTTCGGGTATACGGGTTTAGGGTCGGGTATGGGTATAGGTCTACTTTTTTTTCGCAGATTCGGGTTCGGGCTTGGTTTCAAATAAAAACTCATATACCCGACCCGTATGCCCGACCCATATACCCGATTAATTTATTCAATATATTACATTGAAAGTTACAAACAAATACCAACCCGGGCTAATATCCTACTAGCCCACTTCATAAGGCCCACCAAAATGGACAAGAAAAACATGCATACATTACATTCGAGTACAGACGTGTAACTGAGATTAATCCCTGGATGCTACTATGAACAAGCTGCACAACAAGATTCTTTAACATTTAATTCTTTAACATTTTAATCTCAGTTAGTAATGTAGTTTGTAAATTCTTTAACATTTAATTTAATTTGATTTGAATTAAATGGTTACTCGATTATCCGTGGGGAAATCCATTACCCGACGTTTAATTAGTTAATGGTTACCCGACGGGTATGGTACCGGGTTTGGGAGTGAGTTTATTAATCGGGTTTGGGTTTGGTATTGCCTATACCCGACCAAACCCGACCCGATGCCATTCCTAAGTTGATGGCTCTTATAAGAAACACACCCAGAAATTTTACTATGTGAAGATCTGATAAAACACGAAGTGCGAACACAAAACAAAATATATTAAACAATGCATAATCTTGAATAAGATAACAAAACCCACTCTTTTATTTTCCGTCTACACACAAAAATCGACAAATATTTTTTCGGTCAGACTTGGCCAAATTACTCGGTCAAAGTCGAATTTATTAATTCAAAGTCGGTTTTTTCAGGTCAAAGTCGGTCAAACATAGTAAACGTTGAAATTAGTCAACCTTCGACTAGTCCCCAACTAGCCTTAGACCTGGCCGATTAATCCTTACAAGCCCGACTAGTGACTTCTAAAACCTTGGCGCGCAGCACCCTTGATAATTTTACTTGACCCATAACAAAGTTAGAAAGGAGATTCCTACAGCCGAAGATGATTGTGATTTTATATTTCATATAAAAATGTATGTGCCACTAAAATCCTAAAAATGAAAAAGGACTAATATCTGAAACAATTTCAAGGACCTAAGACAACCAAAAAAGAACTATATTTTCCATGGTTCTACACACCTACAACATATATCAAACCTCAAAATCCAAAATGGTATAACAGCTCATTAGGAAAATATTAGTCAACTAAATCAGAAAAAAGTCAACATGTTTGGGATCTCAAAATTAGATTTTAACCACATAGATGTTACGGTTAAAAATCTCCATGTCCTCAAATGAACGATGAATCATAATGTCAACATTCATTCTTGGATGCGTATCTTCATCTTCATAACGGCATTAAAAGCTTCTTGTTTATGCTAATAACTTCGATACTTTAGTTCCCCGCTGTGACAATTTACACAACAGAAACAGTTGTAAATTACGCAAATCTTACTGTGGTTTCTTAGAATATTTAAACAAACCTAGGATTCAATTCAAAGTACCATAGCTCCGATAATCAATCTAAGAGACCACATCCTAGCATGCAATGGTGTATGGGTGTCCTTGAGCACGTTGCATATCATATGAGCCCCATAGTGAGGATGAACTACTGCACCAGTTACAACCTGATAATCGTAACAGCAGAGAAAAGAAATTAATACCTAAACCGAACTACTACTTTAAAAGAAACTTCTAATGTAAAAATAGATGACAACAAAGCAGAGATAATAATGGTAGTTAACAAACTACACTATAAGCAAAGACACTAAACCAAACAACCATGAAACCATTAAAATGCAGAGCTAGGGCCTCATAGAACAACATATTGAGATCATAATGACAATTACATAAGTTCAATTGAGCACGCTATTTAGTTGTTATTTCAACTATCGTTCCCTTTAAATAAGGACTATATAATTCTCAATAAGCATATAGCAACAGCATCAAGAAGAACAAGAGAAAACAAAACATCTTAATTACTAGCCATTCCGTCATCATTGTTATCTGAACCTCTCTAAAACAAACACCAAACAGTCTGTTATTGGGCTTTATTGAACATCTAAAAAGGAACCAGTTTGGAATTTTGGATCATTAAGCAGCTGAAACAAAATAATAACATTAACATTACAAGTATATAACAAAACTAATAATGTGTTCAAACAAGCACAGTTTAACTGTAAATGTCTGAGAAGGAAAGGTTTGGGTATCAAATTAGCATGATATAACCATTAATGATTAAAATTTATTTAGTTTTATTAATAGTTTAATAGCTTTTGAAAGAGTTTTGAGATTTAAAGATCAACTCACAAATAGCTAAACCTTCTTGAAGTGACTAAATGATTTCGAAAAAGATTACTTATCCACATCGAATGACCAATCCATTCAAGCAACTGCGAGAATCACGACGAATATATCCAAAACAAGTAAGTGTAGAGTAAAATGTGTCACCACTTACCAACGCATAAAGACGATAGTAATAATTTTAAAATCCTAAGTCAAACCTCTGACTTTAAAAGAAGTAAAAAGGTTGAGCTTAGTGATCTCTATCTTTTATACTCTGCACCCTGGAACGAATTCCGTTAACAAGCATACATATTTTATATGAACAACCACCATGAATTGAACTTTGCGATAACTCGTAACTATGCGTAACTATGCGTTACCATTTACCAATGCATCATAACAACATGTAAGGCAAACTCAAAGGCCTAAGTCAGACCTCGAGAAATACATAGGTACAGTAAAAACAAGCAGTATTCAGAATATATATTGTATTTGATCACAAATAAAACAACTCAATATATATAAAAAAGTATCAAGATAAGTTTGTCCCATAGAATACCACAACGAGTTTAAGCAGTCTTTCGTATCTGTTAAAACATAGATATTGATTGTTCCATGTGATGTCATATGACAGTAGAACATAAAGCGCACTCGATGATCCACATCTGCAATAAACATCTTTAATTGGCATACTCCAGGTGGTGATTCTGATAAAATAAATCCAACATAAAGGTGATAACAGGTTTAGTTCATATAATAGAATCCGAAGAATAAGGGAATCTTCAAGAGCTAGGCAACAGAAATTGTCACATTAGTCGAACAGATTTAGTGATACAAACAAATGATAAGCAGTTTTCATTTAAACGCCAACAATAACAATGATACCTACAAATGCAATGACGGTAACTACACAAGCAGATAGAGAACAAGATTAGAATGTTCAGTGTATGCAGAATCTAGACACAATATATGGCGACTTTCATCTATTTTATTATTTCTATTGATCTGAAAAGATATGAATATAAACAAACCCCCAAAATTAGAACGTTAAACCTAACTGCTTTAAAAATCTCAATAACAGCTTCTTTAAATAGTTATAGAAGTAACATAACCCTAATTCGGTAACATAGAAATGATCTTTTTTTCCGTCTTTCTTTTTCAAAGAAAAAAATAATAATCTTTGAAAAAGAAAGACGGAAAAAAAGAAATAAAAAACAGAGAAAGAAAACCTGCCTTTGAGATAACACACACGGAGTTTCATAAAAAGCCAACGGAACCCTAATTCAGAACATATAAACATGAAATGTAAAATATTCTTTAAGAAAGATAGAAGGAAAAAAAAAAAAAAATAGGAAGTAAAGAAGCTTACAAACCATCTGATGCCATTGTTATCTAAACCTCTCAAAAAAACACAAAATAGATATACAATCTTTAAGAAAGAAAGACAGTAAGTGATTAAAGGACCAATAAGAAATTGAAGACTTCAATAGTGTTTATGCTAATAGAAAACGATACCGGAAAAAGTAACAATCAACAACAACAGCAAGAAGAACGATCTAATTACTTCATGAACAATCGCCACTGAACTTTGTGATAACTGATAACAGATATAGAGTTTCATAAAAACCAACAGAAGCCTATTTTCTAAAATTTAAAGAACCTCTAAGATACCGGCCATTCTGATAGTCATTGTTATCGGAACCTGTCAAAGCAACACCAAACGGTCCGTTGCTGGTTTTAATATCTAAAAACGACTCAGTTTGGAACATTCAACAATTCAACAATAACAACAAAAAGACCTTACAATGGGTACACAACAAAACACGAACATCTAATGAGTTCAAACGGCACGGTTTGACATTAAATGCCGAAAGATTTGGGTATCAAATTAGCATTGAAATCACATTAACTAATTAAAATTTCATTTTTGACCAAAATATAAATTTGACATTGACATAATTATAAAATACAAAGATAAATTCAAAAACAGCAAAACCTTCTTGATGTGAATAAATGATAACGCAAAAGATTATTCATCAATTTCTGGTGAACAAGCTCTTCAAGGAACTGCGAGTATCCAAAGTCAATCCTTGAAAAGTACAAACAGTAAACGGAATACCGTATTAGATCACAAAAATGTTAACTCAAAATTAATATCAAAATGGTATAAAGATAAGTTCATATTAAGGAAAGTCATATGACAAATATGACAGCAGAACATAAAGCATTCGATCATCCACACCTGCGCCCAATAATCCCTACAAGCAACTGCAAGACAAACTGTATTCAGAATACAGTAGTAGATCACAAAAATATTGACTCCGAATTTATATCAAAGTAGTATCGAGATAAATCTGTACCAAAGAAAACCGCAACGAGTTGAGCAGTCGAATCTGTAGAAACACGGATATTGATTGTTCCATGTGAAATCATATATATGACGGTTGAACACAAAGCACTCGATCATCCACATAATAATCATCTTCATTTGGCATTCTCCAGGTGATACAGATTTAGGTCATATATTAGTCGAACATATTTAATGATAAAAATGATAACCAGTTGTCATTTCAGAAATAGCTCCCTTTAAAACCTGCAAACTCATATACGATAGTAGACTCGTTGAAATCAAAATCAAAATCAAAAATGATATTGAAACTACAAGTTAAAAATGTCACAAACACAGATAGAACATGGAAATGATTATTTATGATTAATAAAGTAAAAAATAAACCTAATTTCACACAATTTCATTAATCAACCCAGCATTTAAATTATTGCATCAACCGTTAACCATGTAGAGAGCATTCGCTGCAACAAATTTGAGCCGTCTTTCGTATATTTCGTATCTGTTGAAACACATATATTGATAGTTCCACGTGTAGTCATATCTTGACAGTAGAACATAAATCACTCGATGATCCGCATCTGAAATAAACATCATCGATTGGCATACTCCAGGTGATTCTGATAAAATAAATCCAACGTAAAGCTGATACAAATTTAGTTCATATACTAGAATTGGGATGAACAAGGGAACATTTCAAGAGCTAGACAACACACACTGTCTCATTAGTCGAATGGATTTAGTGATACAAATGATAACCAGTTTTCATTTCAAAACCAACAAGAACAATAATACCTACAAATGCAATGACGAAAACTACAGAAGCAAATAGAGAACACGATTAGAATGTTCTGTGTATACAGAAACAAAACACAATATATGGCGACTTTTATCTATTTTATTTCTAAAGATCGGAAAAGATATTAATATTAAAAAAAAAAAACCCAAAAATTAGAACGTTAAACTTAACCGCTTTAAATATATTAATAACTTCTTTAAGTAATAGAAGTAACAGAACCCTAATTCGGTAAACAAAAGAAACAATCTTTTTGTGTAAGAAAGAGAAGAAACCCTGGGTTAAAGTTGGTAAAAAGAAAAACAGATTGACCAAAGACACCACAACGAGTTTGAGCAGCCGTTTGTATCGATTGAGACACAAATAATGATTGTTCCATGTGAAATATATATGACGGTTGAATACAAAGCACTCGATCATGGACATATACAATAATCATCTTCATTTGGCATTCTCGGGTGATTGCTATAATATAAATACAACGTACCTTTTGAGTGAGATTTTGAGAAGAGTTGCTCTTTGGAGAGCACAGTACGATGAATTTAACCACATACATGTTTCTTATAAACAACCACACTAAACTTTGTGATAACATATATAGAGATATAGATTCAAAAAACCAACAGAACCCTAATTAAAGCAACACCAAAATGAGTCAGTACTTGGGGGCTTTAACATTTAAAAACGAGTCAGTTTGGATCATTCTACACAAGTAACCTAGAAATGGTATTTTCTCTCTCCTAAAAGGGCGATCCGGCCACTGTTCACCGTCGAATATTTAGTTTTTTCTTTTGATTTTTGCATCTCACCACCCCCGCCAATCGATTCAGACATACTCGAATTGCAAAACCTGAAATTTTCATTCAGTTCCGACCACCACTGCCATCCCACGCGCCACCTTGTTCCGCTGCCGGTATTCCACGCGCCGGCGCGTGAGCCTCTGTTCCACCGCCGTTCGCTGCAGTTTTCTTCCAGTTCGATTGTCTTGGATCTCCGACCAAAACCCTGGTGAGTATTGGTCTGATTTGTTGCTTTCAAATTTGAGTTATAGTTCGATCCTGCTATCTCTGCTATTGCTATCTGCTGTGTATCATGGTGTCCAAGAAGAAGAAAAAGTACCAAGATTTAACGGCGACTGCTACTAGGGTTTTGCGAAACCGATCGGTTAGTCGTGGAACAGCGGATGCGGCTTCTAAAAGTGGAGAAGTGTCTTCATCTAATTCTGATGGGGATCGTTCATCTCAGATTATGGATGATGTCGTACGTTCCAATCTGATGGGAGATGAAGTTGATCAGCCAAATAAGAACGAGGGAGATGTGCCAATTGATCAACCTGGGAAGGATAATCGTGATTCAGAGGGGATGATTCTGAAAACCTATAGTTCTAGAAAGAGGAAGGGTAAAGTGAACCAGCTGATTGATGTTGGGGATGGTCCGTCTAAAGAAAAGAAGAGTGCTCAATTTGTTCCTTATGCTGGTGATTCTTCTATTCCTGCTAATGAAAAAATACTCCCTGAAGTAATTAAAAAACGCAAGGGTAACAGGAAGAAAGATGGGTATGGTAAGAATTCTGCTGTAACTGATCATTCTATTGATGATATTGTAGCTAGTAACGATGATATTATTGCTAAATCTATTGGTGAAACAATTGCTGTTGCTAAACCGACTGTTTCTGCTAGTCCTGTTGTATTCTTTAAGAGTTCAAAAGATGGTAGTTATAATGAGGTTGATGTAAACCTAGTGGCTGCTGCTGAGAATGCTGTTAAGTTATTTAAGAATGATGGTATTAGAGAGTCACTTGTTGTTCCTGGTGATTTCTCCCAATTTACATTGGGTGGCAATGTAACTTTAATAAATACGCAGGATAATAATAGTGGTGATAAAGATAATGTTGTTTCTGGGATTAAATCTACAACAATGGAAGGGGTTGAGACTAGTGAAGGGCAAGGCAATACAAATACTAAATTCCCAAGAGCATGGGTAAATCCAAACATCACTTTTGCTGACTTCTTAAAACAAAACAAAGATGAAGAAGAATTAAAAATGGAGTTCATTCCTCTGAGGAGGTTAAGAAGGGCGGTAGTGCATTTTCTCTTCAATTATATGGGTATTTTATTGGAACTTCTATGGATTATAGGGTTGTTAATGCCCATCTAAGGAGAATGTGGCGGAGGTATGACCTTAAAGAAATCGTCAAAACAGCTGCAGGATTTTATTTATGCAAATTTAATAATGAAAAGGGTATGAAGGAGGTTCTTGAGAGTGGTCCATGGTTAGTTAATAATGTTCCTTTTTTCGTGAATCAGTGGGAACCTGGGGTTTGGCTTGAAAAAATTGAACCTGAAAAAGTTCCAATTTGGATTTGCATTCACAATATACCCATTGAACTATGGAGTGGCAGAAGTATAGGTAAACTTGTTAGTGGTATTGGTAGGCCTATGTTGATGGACAAAGTTACTTCATAGAGATGTTTAAGTAAAAGTGGAAGACTAGGTTTTGCTAGATCTTGACTGAAGTCAATGCAGCTGATGACCTTCCTAGCTTTGTCGAATTTTCCTATCCTGTGATTGGTTCTTTTTCAGCCAAAGTGGGTAAACTTGAGGTGACTTATCAATGGAAACCGCCTTTATGCACTCATTGCAAAGTGTTTGGCCACTCTTTTAATACTTGTAAAATTAGGCCTAAAACAGAAGATGAAGTATCTGCACAAGTGTTAAAAGACGCTTTGAAAATCAACAATGATGGTGAAACAGTTGATTTAAATAACCAGTGTGTTGAGGACGGCTCTAAAGTTGTTGGTAAGAAAGGAAGGGTATTTCATAAGTTGAATTTTGATAATAATAAAAGTCAATGGCAGTCAACAGAAGCAAAAGGTATCAAACAAAATGCAGTAAGAATAATTATGGTATTAAAGACAATATTGCTGTGGAGGAAACAAATTGGAATGTGGAGTCCCAGAAAAATCGAAATCATAATGTTTTAAGGAAAAGAGATAAAGGGAAGGGCATTGATGGTGAAGGTAATAATAAGACATATTCCAAAGATAGAATTGAAACAAACAATCCTTTTTATGTATTAGTAGATGATGAGGGTAATGGTGATTGATGTTAAGTTTGATAATACTGCTCCGAAATCAGGGTATTCTACATCTTGTTAGTCTCTTACTTTATATCTAGTATAGGTCCTCGAGTTTCGCTCAAATTAGTGTTACTCATGTTGTAATCCTCGTTGTATCATTTCCTTATCAATAAAATTATCTTGCTTTTCAAAAAAAAAAAAAAAAACATATTACATTTAGGGATGGCAATGGATGTTCCATCCATGGACATCCACCCGATCCGATCCATTTGTAATGGATATGGATGATGTAAATGGACGATTAACGGATATGGATATGGATATGGATGATCTAAATATTTCATGGATCGGATATGGATGATAATTTACCATCCACGGATATATCCATAATCACCCGAAATACATCTATATATACATATATACGTACTAAAATATAGGCATATACATCTACATATCAATATACATATACATATAACCTAAGAATTCTTAAATTATTAACGAAAATAAGGGTTGTGATAGTCACAATTATTAAATTGTTACTAACAATATTACAAGTTACATATTTAGATTAGTTTAAACGTATATTTACTTATATTATAACGTAATTTGCTCAATTAAATTTTAATCGGCAATAAATTTCAATCAAAACATGTGTAACGACTCAAAAACATAAAGATTAAATATTTACATTTGTTATAATCTATACTAAATTGATAAAATCATCGTTAGATTAACATTTCATTTGATATCCAATGAATATCCATTAACCCGCTTAATCCATCGGATATGGATATGGACGGATGAACTATAATTAAATGGATATGGATATGGATATGGATGAGCAAAAATTAAATGGATATGGATGTGGATATGGCATCATCCGATCCATATCCGATCCATTGCCATCCCTAATTACATTAACTTGAGTATATAACATAACATGAATATCAAATGTGTTCAGACAGACACAGTTTGACATTAAATGTCTGAAAGGAAAGGTTTGGGTATCTAATTGGCATGAAAAAACACATCAACTTACTTAACTTTTTTTTACAGAACAATCTTTTCCAAAGAATTTTAAATATACAAAGATCAAGATTAGAGAACAAGATTAGGATGTTCTGTGTATACAAAAACTAAACACAATATATAGCCTTTTATCTATTCTATTTCTAGAGATCTTAAAAGATATAAATATAAACAAACCCCAATAATCTGATACGAGTTCAAGTGTGCAAAGCACGTGCAGTCAGTCAATGGAGTTCAGTCAGCTGCACGTGCTCAATCAACCAAATAACAGAATTAGTTGATAGAGTGTAGTGATGTTGTAACTGTAAGATTGTTAGCTGTTAAGTAGCGATTAGCGATATAATAGAAGACATCAAAATTCAGTTGTAAGTTTCTTCTTCCCCAATTAAATTGTAATAACCCTAAATCAATAAAATAGTCGATTACACTCCAAAGCTTGTTCTTAATTCGTGGGCTTTCAGGTTAATCGATAGTTAACTCCGATCATAGATCCAGGTTAACGTATCAAGTGGTATCAGAGCGGACGATTCTGCGAACAATTTCAGTCTTGAACCAAGAAAAATGGTGGCTTCAACACGTTCTAATGCCGGAGGAGACGACGGAATGCCGGAATCCGTCAAAGCAGCAATTGCAGACTTAACGAGAGTAATTTCAGAGATGAGTTCTCAGTTCAACAACCGATTGGAAGGAGTTGCGCATTCAGACAATCGTAAGATTGATGATGTGATTATTCAACAACAATATTTGTCTTCAGAGGTCAATAAATTCAAGAATGGTGAAACCAGGGGAACAACTCAGTGACTCGATTGACAAAATTGGACTTTCCATGTTTTGAAGGAGAAGATGTTAAAGGATGGTTGTATCGTTGCAATCAATACTTTGCAGTCGATCACGTTGAAGATGAAGAAAAGATTAGAATTGTTTCAATACACTTCTTTAAAAAAGCTCTTGTATGGCATCAACAGTACATGAAAAAGCATGGTCCAGATGTTGAATGGACGGATTATGAGGAGGCAATCTTGAAACGATTCGGAACTAGCATTGAGAATCCATTGGGTGAAATCAAAAACTTAAGGCATACAGGATCACTCCAGGCCTACAATGATGAATTCGAGGTGCTCCTAAATAAGGTAGACATAAGTGAGAAACAATCCATCAGTTGGCATCTAGCGGGTTTACAAAAGGAAATTGAAATGCCCGTTCGAATGTTTAAACCTAAATCGCTAGAAGATGCAATGAGTCTTGCAAGAATGCAAGAATGCAAGATGAGACGATTAATGTTTCAAGAAAAAGGTATTTACCACCACTTTTACCAACACCAAAGTCAACAACAAACTATTCTAAAATGAGAAGTGGGTATCCAATGACTAATACGACGAAGGTGACCAATAATTCTGAAAATACCAGTAACTAACTTGCCTTAACACCCTACAGTTCATCAACAAGAAATGGTGATCAAGTGCAAAACAGGAAAAGATTGTCTCAAAAGGAAATAGAGGAGAAAAGAGCCAAGGGTCAATGCTTCTATTGTGATCAACGATATGTTCCGGGTCACAAATGTCCGGGTCAACTTTATTCTTTAGAGGTACTGGCAAGGGAAGAAGATTATGAGCAGGAATCGGTGGTGGATTTGGAACCAAGTTTGGAACTTGAGGAGAACAATATGATTGAATCCACGGAATACGCACCTTACATATCGTTAAATGCTCTAACCGGGACTAACGCTTACCAAACGATGAGTGTCATGGGTCAAGTGAACAAACAAAATGTCCAAATCTTGATTGATTCAGGTAGCACCCACAACTTTTTGGATCAAGAAGTTGCTAAACGATTGGGATGCAAATTTGAAAATGTGCCACCAATGGCCGTATTTGTTCCTGGTGGTAACAACATGTTAAATGCATATGCGTGTGAACAAGTTAAGTGGTCCATTAATGGTGAAGAATTCTCGAGTGATGTCCTTGTATTGCCAATTGGAGGATGTGAGATGGTTTTAGGGATCCAGTGGTTGAAAACGCTTGGTGATATTGTATGGAACTTTGAAAAACTTCGAATGACATTCAAGTATGAAGGTAAAAGGGTAGAACTTCGTGGGAAAAAGTCTACTGCTCAGTGGGTCGATGGGAAAAAATACCAAGTTTGTGGACCAGCAGCAGGCCCAAATGAATGCAATGTTCGTTTGCGTATATCCAGCTCAATTATGGCAACTAGCAGGTCCAACAGAATCTGATCGTGCAGGTATACATAGTGTCCCTAAACTCAGTCAACTAATCAAGGAATTTGAAGATATTTTTGTTGTACCTTCTGGTTTACCACCTCAAAGAAACTTTGACCATCGTATACTATTAAGGGAGGGTACGCAACCAATTAACATACGCCCATATAGACACCCACCTTCACAAAAAGATGCGATCGAAACTATGGTTGCTGAGCTGTTGGAAACTGGGGTAACTCGACCGAGTCAAAGTCCCTTTTCTTCGCCCATTGTAATGGTAAAAAAAGAAGGATGGCATGTGGCGTATGTGTGTGGACTATAGGCAATTGAATAGTCACACAATTAAGGATCGTTGTCCAATTCCTATGATTGAGGAATTACTTGATGAGTTACACTGGTCAAAAGTGTTTTCTAAGTTAGATCTTCAATCCGGGTACCACCAAATTCGTATGTTTAAGACGACATAGCTAAAACCGCCTTTAGAACGCATGAGGGGCATTACGAGTTTTTGGTGATGCCATTTGGGCTAACTAATGCCCCATCCACGTTCCAAGCTTTGATGAACGACGTCTTAAAACTATTTTTGAGACGATTTACTCTCGTATTTTTCGATGATATTTTGGTATATAGTGCAAGTATGGATGAGCATGTGCAACACTTAAGATTGGTTTTGCAAGTTATCAGGCAAAATACTTCATATGCAAAGAAGTCGAAATGCACTTTTGGTACAGGAAGGGTAGAGTACCTTGGGCATGTGATTTCATCTGAGGGTGTCTCCACTGATCTGACTAAAATTGAGGCCATGGTCCAATGGCCCGAACCTAAAAATGTTAAGCAATTACGTGGGTTCCTTGGATTGACGGGATATTAATAGGCATTTCATAAAGGGTTATGCCATTATTAGTCAACCTCTGACTAAATTGTTACGCAAAGATTCGTTTGATTGGAATGAAGAAGCTTCAAAAGCATTCCAAATTCTTAAACAACATGTGCAACAAGCTTCGGTATTGAGTCTTCCCGATTTTAATAAGGAGTTTATAGTTGAAATGGATGCTTCGGGGGTTGAAATTGGTGTCGTGTTACAACAAGACGGGCACCCTATTGCATTCATGATTAAGGCTCTATCTTTATGACACCAAGCACTTTCTACTTATGAACGAGAATTTTTGGCTATATTGCAAGCCTTAGAGAAATGGAAGGGGTATTTGTTGGACCGACACTTCAAAATTCAGACGGATCATGTGAGTCTCAAATACTTATTGGAGCAACGTTTGACCACACCTATCCAAATGAAATGGTTGCAAAAACTTGTTAGGTTTGATTATGAAATAATCTACAAGAAAGGAAGCGAAAGTGGGGCTGCGGATGCTTTATCACGAGCTCATAACCATGCTGAATTATTTCATATGTACACCCTGCTGATGTTACAGAAAGAGTTCGTGTAAGTGTCTTGAATGACGCTGATTTACAGCATATAGTTAGTAAAATACAAGCTGGTGAAACAGTTAAACATTTTACATTGCAAAATGATCAGCTGTATCGGAAGGGAAAACTAATGGTTGGATATGATACATTACTTCGTACAGACATTATAAAGGCGTTTCATGATGAACCAAATGGAGGCCATTCTGGGGTAACTTCAACACTACAAAAGATTTCAACTTGTTTTTATTGTAAGCGGCTACGGAAACAAGTCAAGCAATACGTAAGAGAATGCACTATTTGTCAAAAATGTAAGTCGGATTTGAGCAGCTACCCAGGTTTACTACAACCATTACCAATTCCGACCACTGTTTGGACTGAAATTTCGATGGATTTCATTGAGGGGCTTCCTACTTCGAATGGTAAAACAACCATTTTTGTTGTAGTTGATCGGTTGAGCAAGTATGGGCATTTTATACCGTTGACCCACCCATTCACTGCTATGAGTGTGGCTCAATGTTTTTTAGACAATGTTTATAAGTTGCACAGGTTACCCAAGGTTATTTTAAGTCACCGAGATCGAATTTTCATAAGTACGTTTTGGAAGGAACTTTTCAAACTGATGAAAGTAAACTTGCACCTTTCCACGGCGTATCACCCTCAAACCGACGGTCAAACCGAGGTGGTGAACAGTTGTTTAGAGTGTTACTTGCGGTGTATGTCTTGTGACAAGCCAAAAGATTGGGTTAAATGGATACCGTTGGCTGAATTTTGGTACAATACGAACTTCCATTCCGCAATCAATACAACCCCTTTCGAGGTTGTATATGGGCAACCACCACCACGTCCTATTGTGTCTACAGCAGGTGACAGCAGGGTGGAAGCTGTATATCGGTCATTGATAGCCCGGGAGAACGCAATTGCAGTTTTAAAGTTCCACCTTAAGCGTGCTCAAGATTGAATGAAAAATTTGGCAGATTCGAGATGCACTGATCGAACACTTACAGTGGGCAGTTGGGCATATGTCAAACTTCAGCCTCATCGACAAGTGACTTTACGTGCAGGGAAATACAACAAATTATCTCCGAAATATTATGGTCCATTTCAAGTTTGTGAACGAGTTGGACAAGTAGCATACAAACTGGTGCTACCAGAAATGGCACAAATACATCCTGTTTTTCACATCTCTCAGTTGAGAGAGCATAAGGGGCCAACACCAGTTACAAGGGGTTCCATCCCTCGGTTAAATGACAGTGGGTTAATTGAACCTGCACCTTTGAAAATTTTGGAACGAAAGCTGAAGAAGTTACATAATAGGTCTGCAGTTTATGGTTTGGTACAATGGCAAATTGGTAACTTGGAGGATGTCACTTGGGAATCTTTGGATGAATTGATGATTCGATTTCCAGATTTTGATGTTTTCGCTACCCATTCTTGAGGGCAAGAATGCTCTTAAGGAGGAAGGATTGATACGAGTTCAAGTGTGCAAAGCACGTGCAGTCAGTCAATGGAGTTCAGTCAGCTGCACGTGTTCAATCAACCAAATAACAGAATTAGTTGTTAGAGTGTAGTGATGTTGTAACTGTAAAATTGTTAGCTGTTAAGTAGCGATTAGCGATATAATAGAAGACATCAAAATTCAGTTGTAAGTTTCTTCTTCCCCAATTCAATTGTAATAACCCTAAATCAATAAAATAGTCGATTACACTCCAAAGCTTGTTCTTAATTCGTGGGCTTTCAGGTTAATCGATAGTTAACTCCGATCATAGATCCAGGTTAACGTATCAAAATCAGAACGTTAAACCTAACTGCTTTAAAAATCTCAATAACAGCTTCATCAAATATTAATAGAAGTAACAGAACCCTAATTCCATAAACAAAAAGAAAAATCTTTTTGTGTAAGAAAGAAAGAAAGAAAGAAAGAAAGAAAGAAAGAAGAGAAACCATAGATTAAAGCTGGTAAAAAAATTGACCTTTGTGATCTCTTTTATACTCTGCATCCAGTAATGAATTCCATGTGCAACCATACCTATTCAGTATGAACAACCAATATAATATATGCTATTGGAGTTTCATAAAGACCAATGAACAATCTTTAACAAAGAAAGACAAAAGAAATAAAGAAAGTATAATCCAAATCATTTTGTCAGTGGATATAAAGTTTCATAAAAACAACGGAACCCTAATTCGGATTAATAAACCATCATTGAGAAAGAAAGAGAGAAGAAAGAAAGAGAAAAACAAAAAAGAAATAAAGAAGCGAGAATGAAGAAAAATCTAACCTTTGAGACATAAGAGCAATCGGATTCATCAACGGTTTATTAGGGTTTATTTTGGTGTAAGAAAAACAGATCAAATGAAATAGTGAATTTGGGGGTTTGATTTTGAGTGTGCAGGTGTGCATATCGATCTCTATATATAGGTATGTATGTATGGGTTGGTGGATGAATGTCGGTTCCTGCTTATTCCATTCCCGTATATACTAATTGGCGAACGTTGTTTTATTGTCGTTTGTATTATTCCATTACAAAATACTTTATTTATTATTTTTTTTTTGAACGCCGATTTTTTTGGCGATCATTTATTTCAACGACCCTCATCATTTGCACGTATCACACATGTTCGGGCGGAAACCCGAACCCGATCGACAGCTGCATGTAAACTTTGTGTTGCTAAGCAACCAACGACTCCACACCTAACCCGATAGTATCATGCATGACTATACTACGTCAATTGTCTCTATTAATAGTCAGATTCGAGCTTAACCCCCTTCAAACTCAAGGTAATAACACTTTGAGTCTCTAAGGACTCGAACGTGCGCCTTTTTTCTTCATATGTAGCTTCCACTTAGTAGACCCCAATAGCATTTACGGGCACGGTTCCCGTTGAACCAATGGCTCAATGGTTACATCACTATTTTTATTCATCATCATTTAGGTATTGTTTAAATTTAAACTAAAAAAAAAAAGGGTAAACCGACCCTCTGGCGGCTCCATACCGACCGGTCTCACGGCACATGGGCAGGGATTGAAACCATGACCATCGCGGTATGCTGCATGTCCCTCAACCACTATGCTACCATCGCGGGGATACCTAGTGTTATTATTCTACTTGGGATGTTAGAATACAGAACCACAATACATATTTCCTGTTTGGGTAAAGATTGACTTGGATCAGAAGGGTTGACCTTCATCATTTCCATATTTAGCAAAGTCACAAGATAACAGTAATAGGATGCTTAACGGTTACTTCACAACAGCCATTTCCATATTTGTAAAAGGTGGTTCCAAAAAGTGTAATGGGGCCTAATCTTAAGTAGAATTAGCTGTTACAAGTGTTGTAGTATAAAAGAACACTCTTATATGTTCTTAGTTTTTAATACAATCTGTATCAATACTTCTATCAATACAAAGATCAAACTCTTACATTTTTAACATATCGAATTCATAGACTTAACATGGTATCAGAGCAGTGTGCTGATCGGGGATCATAGCAACACTTTTATGCCTCAATCATTTACCAAAAATCTAGTTACCATGTCTAAAATTGACGGTAGCTCAGAATCAAACCAAGCTGCCATGTCAATTTTAGACGGCAACTCAACACATAATGGAAAGAGTTACCTGGATGCTCTTTGTCACCATAAACCACCAACCGTTGCCGGAACTGAAAACATCACCCTAAACCACCATCGACCACCACAGGAGCTAAGCTGTGTTTATTGTGGAATGTTACATCACACAATAATCCAATGTTTTAAGCTAATCGGTTATCCCAAATGGTGGAACAAACAGAAACGTGGTAGAATGATAACGACAGTAGCAGAAGCTGCCGACGGCAACCACAAGGTCACCTGCAACGGCAGCTCTACATCCAACAATCAAGCTACTCAAAAAGCAACAAGAGGTAATTCAAACCCCAATTTATTGTTTCAGTCTCATAAACCGATCGAAAGGGTGAGGGAAAAATCCTCAAACCCTAAGATCGCATATAATCAATCGGCCAGAACAAGAAGATCAAAGTTAAAATCGATAGATTATGAAGCAACATGGGTAAACCCTAATCGGTTTCATTGCCTTCAAGATATAATCGAAAAAAAATATTTAAAATCTATGCCTGGATCTTTGCAACTGGCCGATGATAAAGATAAAATTGGGTTGAACTGTAAAGTAAAACTCTTATCCCAAATTGATGTATCAAAAGATCTTTCAAGTATCCATGGGCCAAAAGTAGGGTCCGCTACTTTTCAAGAAAGGAAAAATCAAAAGTGTGTTACGATTTTTCAATACATGGGGAATCAAATTATTACTACGTATTTTGAAAATAAAGGGTTAAATTCTCGGTTGGAACCTTCAAGTTCCATTAATTTACAATGTAAACCCTTTCACAATAAAAACGTTGACTTTTCCTACTATCTCAAAAGTAATAATAAATCAGTTTGTGAAATAAGCCTCATTCTCTTGCAAGAAATGGATCTTCGATCACCCCTAAAATGGCCAAAGCCCAACAACCCCCACCAAAGTCCATTATTTTAAACGAAAAAAAGGAGAATATTAATACAAAGTTGTTTGGATACCTGGACAAAAATAACAAATCAAAAAAAGTCCAAACAATTAATTTTTTTAGAAAATAAATCAACTAATAAAACTAAAACTAAATCTCGTTTTGTTGGAAAAACTAATATAATTTCGAATAACGTAAAAAGTAACGAATAGATTTTTGATTGTGGTGCTACTCACACCATGAGTTTTGAAAAATCCGACTTTTGTTCCGAATCAAACCCTCGGGTAAATAGAATCCAAACTGCAAATGGAGGGGTTGTGCACGTAAAAGAGGGTGGGAAAATTGAAATCACACCGACTATGAAATTATCTAATTGCTTATATATCTCAACCTTGTCTCATAAACTTTTATCCGTTAGCCACGTTACAAAAGAATTAAATTGTTCTGTTTTGATACACCCCACTTTCTGTATCCTTCACGACATTAAGACTGGAGTTATTATTGGACGTGGTACCGAACGGGGTGGGTTGTACTATGTGGATGAAGTGACCCAACAAGGTACCGTGACGCTTGCTCATGGAACACCTACGAGGGAAGCTTGACTATGGCATAGGAGATTGGGTCACCCATCAGCCGGATATTTACACGCTTTATTGCCTAGTCTTTTTCCATCTAATGTAAACTTAAATTGTGAAACTTGTATTTTGGCTAAAAGCCACCGAAGTACGTTTAAACCTAGGAATACTAGAAAAGAAGTACCCTTTGCTTTAATCCATTCAGATGTGTGGGGTCCTGCACCGGTTGTTGGGGGAGAAATTTTTGGTACTTTGTCTTATTTATTGATGACCATTCACGCATGACCTGGATTTATTTTCTAACCCACAAATCAGAAGTGTTTGAAAAGTTTTCCCACTTTTATAAAATGGTACAAACTCAATTTAACAAAAATATAAAAAATTTAAGATCCGATAATGGGGGTGAGTTTTTCAATACTTCAATGAAACAATTTTGTGAAGATAAAGGGATTATTCACCAAAAATCTTGTGCTCATACTCCCGAACAAAACGGAGTAGCCGAACGGAAAAATCGCCTACTCTTAGAAATGACAAGAGCTTTATTAATTGAATTCAAGGCACCGAAGAGTTTTTGGCCCGAAGCTCTTGCTTCCTCCACCTATCTTATCAATCGTTTACCCAATAAAATTTTGGGCAAAAAACTCCTAAAGATACTCTTTTCCAATTCCATACCCTTCCGACTTCATTTAGCATTGAACCTCGAATATTTGGATGCTCGGTTTTTGTCCACATTTCTAAACATGAACGTACCAAACTTGATCCTTGTGCGGAAAAATGTGTCATGGTTGGCTATGGAATAAACCAAAAAGGATATCGGGGCTATAGTCCAAGAAGACGTCATGTCTTTACTACAATGAACTGTGACTTTGTTGAAACCGAATATTTTTATGATACCCAACTCACGAGTGAGGGGGAGAAAGAGGACAACGACACTCTCAGTTGGATAACCTGGATACCTAAACCTGGTAACATTCAAACTGATGTGTACATCGGAGTATACGAAATACTATTATTTTTATTACGAAATACGATACAATTTACACAATGTTTTATTTATTTATATAGATGGGATATACTTAAACCTTGCTACAACACTATAGGCAGTGTACCTAATCGTAGAGTAGTGTAGTTTTTAGTAAGTCCGGTTCGTTCCACAGGGAGACGGCTTATTGCGTACACTATATTTTTAAACAATTATATTTGTATATATATATATATATATATATATATATATATATATATATATATATATATATATATATATATATATATATTAGTAATATAGTAGTATTATTATTATAAAAGGGGGGTTTTACCGTTTAATGACCGGTTTGTCGATTTTAAATAAAGCGTAAAGATAAATGACGAAAATATAAATGACAGAATTTAAATTGCGATAAAGTAAATTGCAGTAATTAAAATGACAGTAAATAAAGGTACGATGAAATATGAAATAAAAGTATTATGCTTATTTAAACTTCCGTAATCATGATGTTTGACGTTTTAATTTTATTTAATTGTTACCCGGGTTAATTGTCCTTTATCCTGGTTTATTTGATACATATCTGGTTTTTGTCCATAATAGTCCATCAGTCATAATTATAAAATGCTCGTCAAATTAACCTTATTCCTGAAGTCAAATATTCCAACTAATTAGGGATTCAAACTGTAACAAGTTTTTAATACTTTGTTAACAATTACACTCGTTATCCTTGTATGTAATCCACCCATGTTTTAATGAGATATGAATATTAATTTACCCACTTGATCAGAATGAATAATCAATTACCCAACCCGAATAATTAATTAAATGATCGTAAAAGATGTCGTATAAACGTCACTAAATAGGACATACATAATCATTTTAATAATTATTAGATTAACTAATTTGAAGATAGGTTCGATAGGTTCCAATGAGTTGTCATTCAATTATACAATACCCCCTACCTATTAATAGTCAATAGTCCAATGTTCACAAGTGTCGGTCTTTTGTCCAAACCTTAATTATGGTACAAAATCCAATAACCCCATCTTAATATTTAGCCTAACATCACGATTACTTCGGCTCAAATAAGCATAATAATAACTTACTTACGATACATTAATTTAAAAAGGAAGAACATAGCTTACAGTGATTATTTATCGCGTAGCGTTACACGGACAGGATTCCGACTTTAAAACCCGTAAAACATTGCTTACAATAACCCAACTAAACCATAATTTATTATTAATCTTACTTAAACTTAATTATAATTATAAATATTACAGAGGAAAGAAAGAAAATAAGTGTGAAGCGTGTGTGTATTTCGGCCAGAAAATGTTCCAATTTATAGATGTGGCCAGCCTCTAAGGCTCATGCGATCGCATGCTTTTCCTTCTTCCTGGCCATGCGATCGCATGGCCAGCTATGACAGCTCACTTTGAGTTTAAAACGTGGGCGGATTTGATTAAATTAATATATAATATAATATATATAATTTTATATAATTTTAAATATATTATATTATATTCTTGTGCAATGTTGACTTGTAATTTTAGGTCCGTTGTCTCGTGCGTTGATGCTCGGTTTATGTCTCGATTCCGAATTTTCGAACGTCTTTTCGTACGCGTAGATATCTTGTACTTTATGTTTCGCAATTTGTAATTTGCACAAAAAATTATTTTCCTTAACTCCCAAAATCCGCACAAGTCTTTAACTCACTTTTAGTGGCACTTTTGAGTGTACTATGGCTTTAGTGGTACTTTTCAGGCTTTAGTGGCACTTTTTCTTCAATTCTTTAATCTTCGTGCTTTGTCTTCACATTTATTTATTTAAACGATTACAACTTAAAAATAGAATAATTACAACTAAAAACTTTACATATTGGGATGATATTGCGACTAAATATATGTTCATTTGGAGCACTATCAAATATCCCCACACTTGAACGTTGCTTGTCCTCAAGCAATACAAACTTGAAATTAAATCACACTTCACTCGAATCACTTTTTTTATTCTCACACTTTATACATCAGTGAATTTTATACAGCGGTATAAACAATGATAGTAACGATATGGTTTACAGTCCCACATGACTATAAAAATTTAGATCCTTTAAGGAAATTAGATCTTTATGAAAACATTTGATCTTTTGAAAATTCTAGCTTTTACCCTAGATAAGTTTTCCGGAATAACCCTTCACCGGTGTTTGCAAAATGTTTTTGTGGGTTGTGTGAGTTTCATATTTTAAAATTTTAGCTCAAAACTTGCGGTTTTGTGTCACCCACTTGCTAATCCTTGTATTAGGAAAGCAACACCTCCAGTTTACTTATTCCGTATATTACCTTTCAGTAAACTACCGTCCGGTTGTAAAGGAAAGCGTTGAACAAGTAACTGTTAAGGCAATGTCTAATGACATGCTTTTGATTATGGTCTATATCGTGTCAGATGCAATTACTATCCTTTGTAGGAGCAATAGTAAAGATCACCCTATAGTTTTTCGGTCTGGCACAAGGTCCTGTCTTCGACCATGCTATGCAACCACCATTCTTACGGTTGACACCCGATTTGGTTCAGGTGACCTAATGAATTCCAAGTGAATTCTTAGGATTTTACGTACAATGGTAATGAACGCATTGAAAATAGGTTTTTCAATAGTGTTTAAACAGTTTTTAGTGACACTTTTTTTTTTCAGCTTTTGTTTAAATGTCTCCACACCTCAACAAATCTCCCACTTGGAGACTTTTAACAAACTCAATCTTCGTAAACTCGCCTAATCTAACCAAGAACATTAAATACCATTTACACACCGCCAAACGCCATTTGGGTCCTCCAATTACCGTTTAGAACACGCACCTCAACTCATGGATGAGTAGACTTTCGATATAAGGTCTTCAATGCTACTTGTTAGACTTCAAACATTATTATCCCACAATAACAACTTTGACCTACTAATTACACCTCCTTCCGTTGAGCTATAATTTGATCACCATGTTACTTGCTTGGGAAAATAAAACACAAACAACAACAACTCTTTGGATTTGACACATATCTCCTTACACTAGGAGATAACGGGTCGTTTGAGTCCGACCCGACTCAATTAACCCCATCGCCCAAGCGATCCACCCGTACACAATAACATCCACCCGATTTATCTTTCCAACATAGAATAAACCACCCGGTAGATCAAACATGTGGACAATGCCATCAAGGCAGCTGTGTGAGAATGCATTCACACCCTTGATCTTCCACATAACCGCCTTTGCTTTCACCATTGGAACACCGACTACATACGCGCACACGTCTTTTGACAAACCCGATTTTCCACCACGAGCCAACTCCCACTGTACAGATGTTTCTTTAACAGTGACTCTCATGAAAATCTCTTGTTCATCTTCTTCGCCCGATTGCAACAAAGTTGCCATTGAAGAAGATCTACCTGAAGTAACGAAAGCTCTAGTATAACCAATTCGTCCTGAATCTTCACTAGCTTCGACTTCCCTTGAGCTCCCACTCAAACAAGATCCCTCAACAAACCCGGAAAGCATTAGCATACTAGGAATTTTAACACCACCAAAATCACCTAGCCCTTCTTCAACCATATACTTGGCTCCCCTCTTATACCCGCGAGCAACCATGATGTCAAAGCTAAGGTATACGAAATAGTTTATATTTTACTAGGAAAAACTATTAAATACGATACAATTTTACACAAGATATTTATTTATTTATAGAATGGATATACTTAAACCTTGCTACAACACTTATAGGCAGTGTACCTAATCGTACAGTAGTGTAGTTTTTAGTAAGTCCGGTTCGTTCCACAGGGAAATCTTTAAACAAAGCGTAACGCTATATTAGTTTACTTTTATAAAAATACAAACATATATATAAGTAATATTATTATTATTATAAAGGGGGGTTTTTACCATTTAATGACCGGTTTGTCGATTTTAAGACTTTAGTCGCAGTTAAAACCTAATGTAAAATATAAAATAAATACAAGACTTAAATTAAAGCGTAAAGTAAATAACGATAATGAAATTGCAATAAAAGTGCGATAAAATAAAATTGCGATAATTAAAAAATACGATAATTAAAAGTGCGATTAAATAACAATAAATAAAAATGCGATAATTAGAAGTGCAATTAAATATAAAATAAAGGAAATTAAATATGAAATAAAAGAATTATGCTTATTTAAACTTCTGTAATCATGATGTTTGACGTGTTGATTTTAGTTTTATGCCCATGGGTTAATTGTCCTTTGTCCTGGATTATTTAATCTGTCCGTCTGGTTTTTGTCCATAACAGTCCATCAGTCATAAATATAAAGTGCGAGTGTCCTCGTCAAATTATTATTATACCCGAAGTTAAATATTCCAACTAATTGGGGATTCGAATTGTTACAAGGTTTTAATACTTTGTTTAATGAATACACCAGGTTATCGACTGCGTGTAAACCAAGGTTTTACTACTTTGTTAACAATTAAACCAATTACCCTTGAATGTAATTCACCCCTGTTTTAATTATTCTAGTGGCTATTAATCCATTCCCGTGTCCGGTTAAATGAACGATTATTCGTACATATAAATACCCCGCCCATCGTGTCCGATTGAGTGTATATGGTAATTTATAGGGACGCCCAATTGTAAATCTTTATATTAACATTAACAAACTATCATTTAGTTAAACAAATATAAAGCTCATGAATAGCCCATAGTCTAATTTCCACAAGTGTCGTTCTTTTGTCCAAACCCCAATTATGGTACAAAGCCCAATTACCCAATTTTAGTAATTAGCCCAACATCATGATTACTTCGTTTTAAATAAGCATAATAATAACTTAGCTACGAGACATTAATGTAAAAAGGTTGAACATAACTTACAATGATTAAAAATAGCGTAGCGTTACACGGACAGAATTTCGACTTACACCCTTACAACATTCGCTAACATACCCTTATTATTAGAATTAAAATTAAAATTAAAATATAAATTATATATATATATATATATATATATATATATATATATATATATCGTTTACGTATGATAAGAAGAAAAAAAGATTTTTAATTGCGATCAGAATTCGGTTGCTTTTATAGGAAAAGTCGAATTTTGGGGCTCCTTTACTCGCGGTGAAAACCTCTTCAAACTCCGCGAGTCACGGAGGTTACTTTTACAGCTCAGAGGAGTTTGGCTCTTTGTTTACCGACGGTTTATAATATATATATAATATATATATAATTAATATAATTAATTATATATTATATTATATTTATATGCATAGTTAACTTGTAATTTTTAGTCCGTTGCGTCAAGCGTTAAGAGTTGACTCTGGTCCCGGTTCCGGATTTTCGAACGTCCTTGCGTACAATTTTATATTTTGTACTTTGCGTTTTGAATCTTGTACTCTTGTGATTTCGAGACGTTTCTTATTAATAATTGGAACCTTTTTGATTGTCTTTTGTTCTTTTGAGCTTTTTGGTCGTTTGCGTCTTCAATTCGTCGAATCTGTCTTTTGTCTTCACCTTTTATTATTTAAACGAATATCACTTGTAAATAGAACAATTGCAACTAAAAGCTTGTCTTTCTTGAGGAATAATGCTATGAAATATATGTTCGTTTTTAGCATTATCAAACCACATGACCTCCATTAAACACCTTCCACCTTTGATCTCCAAATAGGACATGACACTTATCATTATCCAACTGCCCAACCGAGATTAACCTACTCTTGAGCTTTGGAATGAACTTCACGTTCTTCAAGATCCAAGTATGTTTAACCATTAGATCACCAATACCCGCAACATCAAGTATACTCCCGTTCGCGACTCGAACCTTACCGGAATACGACTTGAAATTTACCATCTCGTTCATGTATGGGGTAGCATGAAACGAGGCACCCGAATCCAAAACCCAAGATTCGTCAAGAACCTCTTCTTGGCACAACAACGCATCTTCGATCACCGCATTCGTTGAACTCCCACCCGACACTAAACTCGGGCACTTCGACCTATAGTGACCTACTTGTTGACAATTTCAACACACCACACTCTTGCTCCTTGACATACTTCGCGACTTAGCTTTTCCCCGACTAACACTTAGAACCGAACCCGAACTCCTATTCGAATCTTTCCTACGAATACCTTCGCTAAGAATCAAATCACGGATTCCTTAAAAAGTGAGTTTAGTAGTTCCGGATGAACCACTAACCGCCGTCACTAAACTTGACCAACTATCGGGCAATGAAGATAGTAAAAATAACGCTTGTAGCTCATCATCAAATTTAATATCAACCGATTTTAACCGGGTTAAAATCAAATTAAATTCGTTCACATGATCCGCCACCGAGGATCCCTCCATCATTCTAGTGTTCACCAATTGCCTAACTAGGAAAACCTTGTTCAAAGCGGATGGCTTTTCAAACATGTTAGATAAAGCCGTAATCAATCCCTCCGTTGTGGTTTCACCCACAATGTTGTAAGCGACGTTCTTGGCCAGAGAAAGCCGAACAACTCCTAGGGCTCGCCTATCCAACAATTCCCACTCGCCTTGATCCATTCCCTCTGGCTTAACACCCTTTAAGGGTTGGTAAAGCTTATTTTGATAGAGCATATCTTCCATTTGCATCTTCCAAAAACTAAAGTCAGTTCCATCAAACCTATCGATCTTCACATCACTCTTTTCCGTCATTGTTCCCGAATACTCGTAAACCCGAGAGCTCTTAATACCACTTGTTAGGAAACCCGATTAGGTGAGCCCAAACAAGACAAGATAACCCAAGTTATCTAACCCACTTCCAACAAACGAAAAATATAGTGATAATCGTAACACAAGCAAGAATGATAAAAACACGGGAATTTAACGTGGTTATATGCAATCGTTTGTGATTGCTTTAGTCCACGGCCAACCAAAGAGTGTTCTTATTGATTAAATTCCGTGGTGGTGAGTTTACAATGAGTTATAATCAGGAACATTTATAGGAGAACAAGAATACATAAGCATGCTTCAAGTAATCATCAACTAGCCATCTTGATCCTCTTTACACCCTTGTATTAGCATGATCACAGCTCTAAAACAAGGTGTAAAGTAGCCCACATGCACCTAAAGTGACAACTTGGACAACCAAATACGGATCCCATGTGCAAAAGTTGATCAACATGCTGACAGCTCGCTGCCAGACAACGTGCGCGCCGTGCACACTTAAACGTGCGCGCCGTGCACTCTTGATTCTTCGAGCAAACCTTCTGATCAAGTTTCACCTAGTGCGCGCAGGGTGCGCGCCGCGCACCAGCACCGCGCACCATCATTTTTCTCTGTTTTTGCACTGTTTTGCTCTGTTTCACGCTTACCGAAATCTGCAAAATCCGTGCAAGTGTTTAAACAGTTTTTAGTGACACTTTTTTTCAGCTTTTGTTTAAATGCCTCCACACCTCAACATTTTAAAATACAAAGATCAATTTATATTTGTTGAAACACGTATATTGATGATTGTTCCATGTGAAGTCGTACGACAGTTGAACATAAAGCACTCGCTCATCCACATCTGCAAAACTGCAATTAAATCATATCTTCAGATGGCATTCTTTAGGTGATTCTGATTAGAAAAAAATCCAACATAATATTCAGATAGTAGAATCCGAATAATAAGGGAATGTTCAAGAGCTAGGCAACCAAAATCTTTTCATAAGTCAAAACAATTAAGTGATACAGATGATAACATGTTGTCATTTCAATTATAACTCCTTTTAGTACCTGCAGACTCAAATACAATACTAGACCCCTCGTTTAACTCAAAAGCAATATCGCACTGACAAATTACAAATATCACAATTGTAGATAGACTATGGAACTGATTATTATTATAAATAAAGTAAAGAATAAACCTTTTCACACACAATTCCTTGCACAAGCCAGCATTTGAATCATTATATAACTCTCAACTATGTAGAGAAGATTAGCTAACAAATAGGAGTTAGCTGTCTTTATATCATCTACAAATATTTTGTTGTTGACAAATCATGAGCACCGTTATTTTTGAAATGCTGTTTATATGCTTCAAAAGTATTCATTATACTTTGTCAGAAACCGAGTACAGTAAGTGATTAAAGGACCAATAAGAAATTGAAGACTTCAATAGTGTTTAGGCTAATAGAAAACGATACCGGAAAAAGTAACAATCAACAACAGCAAGAAGAACGATCTAATTACTCCATGAACAACCGCCACTGAACTTTGTGATAACAGATATAGAGTTTCATAAAAACCAACAGAAGCCTATTTTCTAAAATTTAAAGAACCTCTAAGATACCGGCCATTCTGATAGTCACTGTTATCGGAACCTGTCAAAGCAACACCAATCGGTCCATTGCTGGTTTTAATATCTAAAAACGACTCAGTTTGGAACATTCTGATAGTCATTTAATGACTCAGTTTGGAACATTCTGATAGTCATTTAATGACTCAGTTTGGAACATTCAACAATAACAACAAGAAGACCTTACAATGGGTACACAACAAAACACGAACATCTAATGAGTTCAAACGGCACGGTTTGACATTAAATGCCGAAAGATTTGGGTATCAAATTAGCATTGAAATCACATTGACTAATTAAAATTTCATTTTTGACCGAAATATAAATTTGACATTGACATAATTATAAAATACAAAGATAAATTCAAAAACAGTAAAACCTTCTTGATGTGAATAAATGATAACGCAAAAGATTATTCATCAGTTTCTATTCAACGATACTCCCGCCATCTTATATCACCGGTCTCTTTTTCTTTCACTTGTGCTATGTCGCACCGTGCGCTTAGGGGTGCGCCACCACTGCGTCGTTCACCACATCGGGCTATAGCCTAGCTCTGATACCATTTGTAAGATCGCATAGCTCAAACACAATGTCCTGCAATATAAGCCCAAGAGTCCATCCTTTTCTAAAACCAATTGGTATTAGAAGGACTTCCCCTTAGACTTATATACATACATTTGTTTTTGTCTCCCTCCTATGTGGGATAGGTTTGCACCCCAACAGTTCGTACCAAAGAATACAAACAACGAGTTTGAGCAGAATTTCGTATCTGTCGAAACACAAATATTGATTGTTCAATGAGAAGTCATATGACAAAAATAAATAGAAACTAGAAATGATTATTAATTTTATGATAAATAAAGTAAAGCGTAAACCTTCTCTCACACAATTTTCTTGAATTAACCCAGCAGCATTTGACTCATTGCATAGAGAATAAGCAAGAACAACGATCCCGTCACTTTGGTTTTATCCCAACGTGCCAGCCACATCTCCTTAAGTATCTAAGGAAGATTGATTTTAAAATATAAGCTATTTTGATGTCATTGTTATCTGAACCTCACAAAGCAACAGCAAACAGTCCGTTTGGGGCTTTAACAACTACAAACAAGGTAGTTTGTATCATTCCACCTCGGCAACAAAATAACATTACAGTCAGTATTTAATTTAATCAAAAATTATTTTATCAAAATATATATCAAGAAGTATCAAGATAAGTTCGTACCAAAGAATATTGATTCGGTTTAACACAAAGCACTCGTTAATGCACATATACAGTAATCATCTTCATTTGGCATTCTCCAAGTGATAAAGATTAGAACTAGAATCAGAAGAATAAGGGAATGTTCAAGATCATGCACATATACAGTAACTATGTGTTACCATTTACCAATGCATCATAACAACAGGTAAGGCGAACTCAAAGGCCTAAGTCAGACCTCAAGAAATACATAGGTACAGTAAAGACAAACAGTATTCAGATTACTGTATCTGATCACAAATAAAGCAACTCAAAATATATATCAAAAAGTATCAAGATAAGTTTGTACCATAGAATACCACAAAGAGTAAGCAGCGTTCGTATATGTTCAAACATAAATATTGATTGTTGCATGTGATGTCATATGACAGTAGAATATAAAGCGCACTCGATGATCCACATCTGCAATAAATATCTTCAATTGGCATACTCCAGGTGGTGATTCTGATAACATAAATCCAACGTATAGGTGATAGCAGGTTTAGACCATTCTTATTGCAGCGTGATGGCCAAGTTTTTACCTCTATCACGCCTCCATCACGCCACTATGGGGCGTGATGGGAGGAAAATTATGTGAGCGTGATGGGAGCATCACGGAAGTAAAATTGGGGGTGATGGAGATATCAACCAATCACAATTTAGATAAATCTTTTTATAATATAATTAAATCAATAAAAATAATAAAATAACTCCATCACACAACCATCACCCCATACCACTACAAACTTCATCACGCCATCACCTTTGCCAAATCAGCATTATACCCCACAAAAACACTCCATCACGCCCCATCTGTTAGAAATAGGAGGTTATGTATATTATTTGTGGAAGAGAAGATTGATGATTTAGAAGTTTGATTGATATTGAAAGCTTTTCTTTTATTGCTTATCGAATTGCTTAATTACAAATGAGGGGTGAAGCCCTCTATTTATACTACTCAATGGAGTAGTCTAGAACTCTTCATCATCTACTAAAATCTAGATTTTTCCTAAGCATTATCTAGATATTTTCTAAGTATTATCTTTAGATATTTTAAAAGATTTTTCTACACACTTTCAATACTACATATTTCAAGAAGTTTCTACATAATGGACTACAATCTTGATCCAAAATACTTGGATACTTGCAAGCCCAAATCCAAAACCTATAGCCCAAAATCAAGTTTAGTTTCCAACAGCCCCCGTTAAACTTGATTTTGTCCCTCCGAGCATATTCCGTAATCTCTGAAGTGTCTCGTGTTTTAGGGGCTTTGTGAAAATATCAGCAACTTGGTCAAGTGACTTCGCGTACTTTATCTGTACCTCTTTATTTGTAACACACTCCCTTATATAATGGTATTTTATATCGATGTGTTTGCTTCGATCATGGAAGACTGGATTCTTTGATAGAGCAATCGCAGACTTGTTATCCACATATATCTCTGTAGGTTCCTTTTGAAAAAACTTAAGCTCATTTAGTAACTTCCTGAGCCATATTGCATGACAGGTGCACGATGTTGCTGCTACAAACTCGGCTTCACACGTTGACAGAGTCACAATGGGTTGCTTCTTCGAGCTCCATGTGAACGCCGTATCTCCCATATAGAACACGAAACCACTCGTACTCTTACGATCATCTATGTCTCCAGCCCAATCACTATCACTGTATCCAACTAGCTTGAAGTGATCAGAAGGCGAATAAAACAGGCCATAGTCAATCGTACCTTTGATGTAGCGAAGTAACCTCTTGGCCGCCTTCAAATGACTTATTGTAGGTGCTTCCATGTATCGACTTACTAGTCCAACTCCGTAGAGAATATCTGGCCTCGTGCAGGTTAGGTACCTCAGACTTCCAACCAAACTCTTGTATTGTGTTGGGTCCACCAAGTATCCTTCATCATCTTTTGACAACTTGAGATTGCAATCCACCGGTGTGTTCATTGACTTGCAGTCATTCATCTTAAAATTCTTGAGCACCTCATTCGCATAACCTTCTTGGGATATGAATATTCCTTCTTTCTTTTGTTTTACCTCGATCCCAAGATAGTAAGCCATAAGTCTAATCTCGGTCATCTCGAACTCCCGAACCATTGCTTTCTTGAACTCCTCAAACATTTTGGGATTACTACCGGTGAATATCAAGTCATCCACATATAGGCACACAATAATAACATCTCCATCATTGCTAACTTTGGTGTAGAGGGCATGCTCATGGGGGCATTTCGTAAAGTCATTAAGCTAAAAATACTTGTCTATCCTGCTATTCCATGCCCGAGGCACTTGCTTCAACCTGTATAAGGCCTTTTTCAATTTTAGCACCTTATTCTCTTGGCCTTTCACGATGTATCCCAAAGGTTGTTCTATATAGACTTCTTCTTCTAAGTGGCCATTAAGGAACGCGGATTTGAGATCCATTTGATAAATCTTCCAATTATGTTGAGCCGCAAGTGAGATTATCAATCTTATAGTTTCTAGACGAGCGACGGGAGAAAATACCTCGTCATAGTCTATGCCGGCTCGTTGACTATATCCCTTCGCCACCAACCTTGCCTTATATCTTTCAACTTCACCTTTGGAATTCTTCCTAACCTTGTACACCCATTTTACACCAATAGCCTTATGTCCCTTTGGTAGTGTGGCAAGATCCCACGTATTATTCTTCTCGATTTCTTGAATCTCTTCATCCATAGCACGTTTCCACTTTTGACTTTTTGTTGCGTCCTCATAACTTATTGGCTCACAATCGGCAAGAAGGCAGAACAATGATAGATCCTCAATAGGCTGGGTTACCTCGTACAACTCCCTAATGCTCCTTGTGTGATGTTGTAGCCTACTTGATTCTCCTCCTGATGTTGGTGTCACTTCATTAGGTGTAGTGGTTGGAGTACGTAGAGAGTGCGGAGATGGTGTACTAGAAGGTTCTTGAACTTCTAGATATTCTTCGTTCCTTGCAGTACTTTCAAATAGATAAGGGAGAAAGTCGTAGTTCTCCTCTTCGGGAACATTCCAATCCCATGTTGCTTCTTCATCAAACACCACATCTCGACTTGAGATTACTTTACCGGTATTAGGATTGTATAACTTGTAACCCTTCGAACTTGAGTCATAGCCCACGAATATGAGTTTCTCGCTTTTATCATCGAGCTTCGTCCTTTTCTGATCTAGCACATAAGCGTATGCCACACTTCCGAACACTCGAAGGTGTGAGATGTCGGGCTTCCTTTCACTCCAAGCTTCAATGGGCGTTTTGTTCTTGACGCTTCTAGTGGGCGAGCGATTTGCAAGATAGATCGCACAGTCTACTGCCTCAGCCCAAAATTTCTTAGGCATCCTTTTGCTCTTTAACATACTCCGGGCCATATCAAGAGTGGTCCTATTTTTTCTTTCCGCAACACCATTTTGTTGAGGTGAATACGGAAGAGTTAGAGGACGTCGTAACCCATTGTTGTCGCAAAATTCCTTGAATTCCTTGGATGTGAACTCTCCTCCACGATCGGATCTCATCGCCTTTATGGTGAGACCACTTTGATTCTCCACAAATGCTTTAAACTTCTTGAACATTCCAAAAGCTTCCGACTTCTCTTTTAGAAAATAGACCCATGTCTTTCGACTAAAATCATCAATGAATAGAAAAAATATCTATTTTTACCAAAAGACGGTGGGCTTATGGGTCCACACACATCCGTGTGAATAAGTTCTAGAGGTTTCTTCGCTCTACTAGAAGCTTCTGTTGGAAAACTGTTTCGGAAGTGCTTTCCTAGAAGGCATCCCTCACATATTTGATCCGGATGATTAATTGGAGGCAAACCCTTCACCATTCCTTTACTTGATAATAATTTTAAGCCTCCAAAATTTAAGTGTCCGTATCTCATGTGCCAAAGCCAAGAATTATCTTTGAAACATGCTTTTAAACATCTTGGAATGTCATGTTGAATATTTAGCATGAACATCCTATTCGTTGACATTGTGACCTTGGCAATCAAACCTCCTTTTTGGTCTCTTAAATAAAGGGTACGATTTATCATGTGAATATCATAGCCTTTCTCTAAGAGTTGTCTAATACTCAGTATATTCGTCTTCATATTGGGCACATAATACACGTTAGAGATAAATTGATGCCTTCCATTTTTCAAGCGGATGAGAATCTTACCTTTGCCTTTAACTGGGACTTTAGAGGAATCTCCGAAGGTGATATTTCCACTAATTACCTCGTCTAACTCCATAAACATGTTTTTGTCACCACACATATGGTTGCTTGCACCCGTGTCGAGATATCACAAATTTGATTCTCCGGTATCTTCACCTTTGCATGCTAGTAACAAAGTGTTTTTCACGGCTTCGGTATCTTCTTGCACTAAATTTGCTCTTTCTTGCACGTAAATGATTGACTTCTCGCATTCCGAAGCATAGTGGCCAAATTTATGACAATTATAGCATTTGGTTTGAGAATTGTCATACCTTGGCCTTCTACTTGTGTAGCCTCTCCCGCAACCTCTAGTCGGGTGAAAATTTTGACTTCTTTCTTCATTTTTGTAAGAACTATAACCTCCACGTTTGATATATCCTTGTCCTCGTCCTAGGCCACGTACTTGACCACGACCTCGTTGACTCGTTTGATGAGTCTTTTCACTGCTCTCTTCCTTGAAAGAGAGTTTTGCTTGTAAAGCTTGCTCCAAAGGCTCCTTATTTTTCCTATTGAACCTCTCTTCATGGGCTTGTAGTGAACCCATGAGTTCATCGATAGTCATTAATTCTAGATCTTTAGATTCTTCGATGGCTACGACTATATAGTCGAATTTTGAATCTAATGATCTAATAATCTTCTCAATGACTCTTACATCACTTAGAGTTTCACCGTTCCTCTTTAATTGATTGACAACCGCCAAGACTCTTGTAAAATAATCAGAAATTGATTCTGAGTCTTTCTTATTTAAGGATTCGAACTCACCTCGTAGTGTTTGTAGTCGAACCTTTTTCACCTTATCAACTCCCTTAGAAGAATTCTCCAAGATCTCCCATGCTTTCTTGGCGGTGGTTGCACTTGCAATTTTCTCAAAAGCTCCATCATCTACACTTTGTTGGATGATGGAAAGAGCCTTTTGATCGTTCGTCTTCATTAATTTTTTCTCCTTGCTGAGAGGACCTTTTTCTGCAGGTTCCTCATAGCCTTCCTCCACAATCTCCCATAAGTCTTGTCCACCTAGGAAGGTCTTCATTTGGATGCTCCATCGATCATAATTATCCTTTGTGAGGCGAGGAAACGTGATGACATTGGTGGCCATCATCTTGTCGAACCAAGCTCTGATGCCAATTTGTTAGAAATATGAGGTTATGTATATTATTTGTGGAAGAGAGGAATGATGATTTAGAAGTTTGATTGATATTGAAAGCTTTTCTTTTATTGCTTATTGAATTGCTTGATTACAAATGAGGGGTGAAGCCCTCTATTTATACTACTCAATGGAGTAGTCTAGAACTCTTCATCATCTACTAAAATCTAGATTTTTCCTAAGCATTATCTAGATATTTTCTAAGTATTATCTTTAGATATTTTAAAAGATTTTTCTACACACTTTCAATACTACATATTTCAAGAAGTTTCTACATAATGGACTACAATCTTGATCCAAAATACTTGGATACTTGCAAGCCCAAATTCAAAATCCATAGCCCAAAATCAAGTTTAGTTTCCAACACCATGTTAGATAAAGGGTTATAAATTGATAATCCTGGATTGATTCTTGAATCGTGAAACACTTTCCTAATTAAGTATTTCGACCCTACTTGCCTCGGGTTACACGAAATCTTAATTGGGAAAAGACAAGAACGCAATTTGTCTCTAGGCAAGAAGAGATCAAATTATAGTATTAGTGAGAATGTGATTTTTCTTGTTTGTTCTTCTTATGAAAGCAAAATTCATATCCCATATATATAAGAAATGAAAGGGTGCGATGAAAGGTCGCAACCTTTCAACAAAAAGAGGCAACCTTTCAACGAAAAGACGCAACTTTTCGTTAACACCTAATGAAAAATGATGGAATTTTAAGCCTTTTCAATACCACAATTTCCATGCCAGTATGAAGTTAACTCTTACGGGCGTGTACTCCACACACTCCAAACCCGTTACTAAGTATAACTTGATTACCCTTGCTTTCAAGTAAATCCCAATTAACTAAAATGTTTGTTGATAACACTAAAATCACCAACAATTCCCCCCCATTTCAGTGTAATACTTGATTTACTAAACTTGAACAAACAAAACAAACCAATGCATAAATGAAAATGTTTCAGAAATTAAATTTTCATCTTAGTATATTACATCATCCAGAATTCGAGAATCGGGGTGTTTCAGAAATTAAACCCTTCAACCCATATGAAAACGAGAGAGTAATACACACATCAGTTTCTTACATTCGTCTAATACTAACTTGACACTATTATAAGCCATGTGTCCCAATCCTTCAGTGAACATATCGGTAGCTAAGTCCAAAGCTCCTTTGAAGCGGCAAAACTTATGCTCACATAGGTAGTTCTTTTAGATCTTGCACCCGCATATGCAATTTTTCAAAAGAACTATTAAGAAGATAAACTTCAACCTACCTCAACTTGCAGTCTAAACACATACCTCGGGATCAGAATAATTATGTGTTTCAATCTTCAGAAAGTAAGCTTTCCACATTAAAATTCAGCTTCTAGCGTTTTACTAAAAGGGAATTGGGTGTCTCACTTTGGAAGATTTCGGTGGACTTCAATCCCACTTTAATAGCCAACTTGTGCACTAAGTCTCAGGCTAACCATTTTGTCAAGTGATTCACAAAATTTTGTTGTAACCCAACAAATCCATAGATATCACTTCATTCGTGATCAACTCACGAAACATAGTCCGTCTAAGGCAATAGTGTCTAGACTTTTCCATATATATTTGACTATATGCCTTAGCCATTGTGTATCCCATAATTTGAAATCTAAATGAACATTTCTTTCGACTTCAATTACTTAAATAGTAAACCTTTTATCAAAAGATTACTATACTCTTATCCTATCATAAGAACCGCGCGCGTACTCAAGGTTAATTGATTGATCAGTCATTGCACATGTCCACTTTCCACAACTTACCAATGTAAACTTATAATTGGTACACCATTGATAATGTATTTTCATTATCCTTATGCACACAATTATTACCATTACATTGGATAATGAGATTATAATTATAAACACTCTTAGTCAAACCTCTTCAAAGACCAAGAAGAAATGACAAGTTTATAGTGTCAATAATCTCAACATTAATCCTTTGATTCAAGATACTTCATCTACACTAAGTGTTAGATCTAACAACTTGTAGATGCATTATCTTTTTGATCAATAGTTGAATCAATACATTCTTAAAATACTCAAGGATTCTCGTTATTAATTATATCATAATTCAAAGCTTTTACAAGTATTAACATACTTAAACTATATACTAGACATCCTTAGTCTCTCCATCACATATGCTATATTGGCCATTCAATGTCTAACATAGACCATACTCTTGATTTCTAAAGCATAATTTCGGTTCAATATCATACCGATATTAGTGAAAATTAAGCATCATAGAGGACTATCTACAAATTAAAGCATATAGTTGTTTCACTTGCATTGAATACCAAGAATCTTTCACTATTTGCCATCACATAATGTTCTACATAATTTTGGATTACTACCAAAAATTGTTGAACAACATGCATGCAAATACACGGGGTGTATTTAATATAAAATAATATATTAAAACACTCTTTTATATTAATACAACCCAGAGTAGCCGAATCATACATGGGTGAACCATGTAAATGATCGCCTTTCCAAATTCTCCCTGGGTTGTGTCAATATCGCTTCAGATCCCAATGCATTAAGCACAACAGAAAACAACTACATGACAAACTTTCAGTGACAATTTGTATCCCACAGATGAGGGGATTTCATGGCCTATTAATTATTAATTCATAAATACATATCATAGATTCATGGTAGTATTTTATCCAAATCAAGAAAATCTTTAGGATACCATAATAAATTAAAACGACACAACATATGTGCTATGTATGTTCATTAACCGACATAACCATTTTAACTACCATAAACCGTTTTCTTTTACTTTGAAAACATAAACATAAATAATTGACAATTGACATGGAGATTTAAAGATCCTAATGAAACACAAATAAAACATTTTCACTGCACCAACCACCCATTTGGTTTCCTTTTATCCTATTAGTTGAAAACCAAAATTAAATGTTGAACCAAAGTTGGTACAAACCGTTTGACGATAAAAGTCAAAAGCTGTGATCTTGATTTATTTATACGGAGGATATTTTAATCATGTAAGATGAATAAGTTGATGATGTCGGTTACCTACCTTTTACCCAGGCATCATGCAAACCGACACAACCATCAATACATTCAATATCCAATCAACTTTAATATCCATTTCCATATCACTATTAATGACCGCCCCATATCAATAATATTATCCATCTCAAGAATTATACCTAATTGAAGGACCATTATTTTGATAATAAAACAAAGAAAAACTTACATACGCAAGTCAGAATTGACTTGTTAATCCGTTTGTCAAAAGAACATGAGGCATTTTGCTTCGTGTTCCATATATAATTTGTCACTTGATCCAATATTATTGCATGAATTCCTCCAATCACCTGGTGACATTTCTCCACAGATATTTGATCATAATTGTCTTGCATGTGAACAGAAAACCCAAGTAAATTCCTCCACACAAATTTCTTCAAACGATGCTTTTCAAATTGATCCCATTTGATACAATGAAAGAAATCAATTGTTTGCAAAACCATTAATTGAGGCACATGAATAACATAATTATTTATACTATTCAGTCATGACCGTTTGCATCAATTTCTACACATCATTATTATTCTTTTCTTATACAAACAGTATGAGTGATAAGTGTTATTGCATCACTTCAATCAACGCAGTACGGATCATGACTTCGAATAAAATCCCTTAATCCCATCACGTTCCATCAAAGGTTTATCACAACGAAAATACTTAATTAGTTTGTTAGATAAAGAGTTGTAAATTGATAATCCTGGATTGATTCTTGAATCGTGAAACACTTTCCTAATTAAGTATTTCGACCCTACTTGCCTCGGGTTACACGAAATCTTAATTGGGAAAAGACAAGAACGCAATTTGTCTCTAGGCAAGAAGAGATCAAATTATAGTATTAGTGAGAATGTGATTTTTCTTGTTTGTTCTTCTTATGAAAGCAAAATTCATATCCCATATGTATAAGAAATGAAAGGGTGCGATGAAAGGTCGCAACCTTTCAACAAAAAGAGGCAACCTTTCAACGAAAAGACGCAACTTTTCGTTAACACCTAATGAAAAATGATGGAATTTTAAGCCTTTTCAATACCACAATTTCCATGCCAGTATGAAGTTAACTCTTACGGGCGTGTACTCCACACACTCCAAACCCGTTACTAAGTATAACTTGATTACCCTTGCTTTCAAGTAAATCCCAATTAACTAAAATGTTTGTTGATAACACTAAAATCACCAACACACCATCACCCCGTCACCACTACAAATGGTCTTAGTTCATACAATAGAATCCGAAGAATAAGGGAATCTTCAAGAGCTAGGCAACAGAAATTGTCACATTACTCGAACAGATTTAGTGATACAAACAAATGATAAGCAGTTTTCATTTCAACGCCAACAATAACAATGATACCTACAAATGCAAAGACGGTAACTACACAAGCAGATAGAGAACAAGATTAGAATGTTCAGTGTATGCAGAATCTAGACACAATATATGGCGACTTTCATCTATTTTATTATTTCTATTGATCTGAAAAGATATGAATATAAACAAACCCCCAAAATTAGAAGGTTAAACCTAACTGCTTTAAAAAATCTCAATAACAGCTTCTTTAAATAGTTATAGAAGTAACAGAACCCTAATTCTATAAACAAAAGAAATGATCTTTTTTGTGTAAGAAAGAAAGAGAGAATAAAAGAAGAAACCTTAGATCGAAGTAGGTTAAAAAGATTGACCTTTCTGATCTCTTTTATACTCTGCACCTTGTAATGAATTCCATGTGCAACCATCATACGTGTTCAGTATATGTCAACAACCAATATTTGTTTCATAAAAAAACCAATGGAACCCTAATGCAGAAAAAATAAACACATAACATTCTTTAAGAACGACAGATGATAAAAATAAACGAAGCAGAGAAAGCTTACCAGCCAGCCATTCTGAAGTCATTGTTATTTGAAACTCTCAAAACAACACCAAACAAATATACAATCTTTAAGAACTGAAGACAGAAAAAAATAATAATCTTTGAAAAAGAAAGACGGAAAAAAAGAAATAAAAAAACAGAGAAAGAAAACCTGCCAGATAACACACATGGAGTTGCATAAAAAGTCAACGGAACCCTAATTCAGAACATATAAACATGAAATGTAAAATATTCTTTAAGAAAGATAGAAGGAAAAAAAAAAAAAAAAAAAATAGGAAGTAAATAAGCTTACAAGCCATCTGATGCCATTGTTATCTAAACCTCTCAAAAAAACACAAAATAGATAAACAATCTTTAAGAAAGAAAGAAAAAAGAAATAAAGAAAGTATAAACCAAACCATTTTGTCTGTACACAAAAAGTTTCATAAAAAAAAAAATAAGGGAACCCTAATTCGGATTAATAAACCATCTTTGAGAAAGAGAAAAGAAAGAAAGTGAAAAGAAAGATAAAAAAATAAAAAAATAAAAATAGGGTTAAAGTCATAAATAGGTCATATACTTTCATTTTTGTCCCAATATAGGCTATATACCTTAAAAAATATCAATGTAGGCTATATACTTTCATAAAGTGTACTAATATGAACGGACAAAACTTATTAACCGGATAAACAACTAAACGATGATATGGCATCCTACGTGGAGAATGACGTTGGTGATACATCGGAACAAAACTGAAAGTATATAGCCTACATCGGAACAAAACTGAAAGTATATAGCCTATATCGGAACAAAACTGAAAGTATATGACCTATTTGTAGCCATATAAAATGCAAAAAAAAATGTTAAATAATTAACTTTACCGGTTCAGCAGGTAACTTGTTAAATTTGTGTACATCGATACAACTTTTAGGAGTATATAACCTACATTGATATTTTTGAGTTATATAGCCTACATTGGGACAAAAATGAAAGTATATGACCTATTTATGGCTTTAACCCAAAAAAATAAAGAATGAAAAATGAAGAAAATCTGAACTTTGAAACATAAGAGAAATCGGATTCAGAAGCAGAGTTTATTATGGTTTATTTTCTGTAAGAAAAACAGAGCAGGGTGAAAGAGTGAATTTGCGGGTTTTAATTTTGGATGTGCATATTTACATTATATTATATTATATTATATTATAGTATACCTATATCTAAAAGACATAGGGTAAATGAATAGTACTCAAGGGTACTTTCGACTTTTCGCATTTTGTTTTCCAAATTGAACAACAAAACCCCACACCTTATCCAAAAAATCAAACCCACCCCCCAAACAGAGGGATAAAATGTCAAATACCCATTCTAATAAAAAAAAAATTTAAACAAACTGCACTCAAATATTCAACGGGCCATATCTCCGCGCTCGCAACGAGTTAAATTTTTCCGCCACCATCGTTAAACTCGAAATAATTTTAGGAACACAATGTCACTAGCTATACGCAAAACGGACACTTTTTAAAAAACGCTAAATATTTTGGGTACTTTTCATACACATTAATTCTCCGTTAAATTTTTAAAAGTCGACAATTCCATAGCGAAACGCGGAGATGCACATATATTGTTAATTTAAAATAACATTTAAATCTTTCACTGGTTATACCTTTTAGTTCGACTCGAGTTGCACTTCAACGACATCATCGTTAACCACAAAATGATTTTACAAACTAAACGCAATAAAATACATTGAAAACCGAACCCCCGCCGCGAAGCGATGGCTCGAACACTAGTATTAACTAACACACAAAAGTTATGAATAGTACTGTGGGAATTTTCGACTTTTCACCTTTTTTTAATTTTTTTATTTTAACTAAATTTCATTTTACCAACAAAAGCACCCACACTTTTTTGAAAAATTCAAATCGACCTCTTTTTGAGGGGGGTAAAGTGTCAAATAACCATTTTCATAAAAAATCTTAAATAAACTCCACCCAAATATTCAACGAGTCATATGTTCTCGCTCGCAACGAGTTAAATTTTTCTGACACCATCGTTAAACTCGAAATAATTTTAGAAACACAATGTCATTAGCTATACGCAAAACGGACGCTTTTTAAAAAACGGTAAATATTTGGGGTACTTTTCATACACGTTGATTTTGCGTTAAATTTTTAAAAGTCGACAATTCCATAGCGAAACGCGGAGATGCACATATATTGTTAATTTAAAATAACATTTAAATCTCTCACTGGTTATACCTTTTAGTTCGACTTGAGTTGCGCTTCAACGACATCATCGTTAGTCACAAAATAATTTTACTAAACGCAATAAAATACATTAAAAATCGAACCCCTGGCGCGAAGCGATGGTTCAATAACTAGTGGATCTCTATATGTAGGTATGTATGTATGTATGGTGCTTATTCCATTCCAATAGGCGAACGACGTTTATATTGCCGTTGAAATTATTCCATTACTAAAATAATTTATTAATGAGAAATTCTTGTAAACTCGTGATGTTTAACGAGACGCAGAAGTAAGTAACAATCAAAGTCATAGACTCATAGGTGTGTTATTCCTTTTTTTTTTTTTTTTTTCGTCTCGATTGAGTATTTATAACGAGTATTAAACATCACTATCTTTGTTCTTGTTCATCGACATCTAAGTAATGTGTAAATTTAAACTACCTAATAACCTAGTATTATTACTCACTCTAATACATAAATAACAAATATAACAGAATTAACGTTTGAAAAAAAAAACTACTAATTTTTTTATTCATGTTTACCTTTTTTATAGTTCAAGCTTCTCTATTAAACACCTAAATAAATCTAAATAATTTAAATAAAGTACTCATTTCTCTCTTCTTATTTAATTGTCAAGTATTTCATTTGCTACTAACTAGTTTTACAAACATAGTTATATCATCCATATTTTCATCACATTAATTAACTCAATCAAAGTTTTTCTAGGTTTTACTCTTGCAAAATCGTGAATAAAAAATAGATTAATTTATATTAAGAAAGTAAACCTTTTATATACTTGGCCTTTTGCCTTAAAAAATGGAGAGTGATATGTACATATTTCATTATTGTTATGTACACACTGTAAAGCATGAAGATGTGTACATAACAATAATAGGTTGTGTACATATCATCACCCTTAAAAAATAATCAACCTTTTTAAATAATTCTTATGTAACGTACATGTTTCTTTTGTTTCTTTTTGCTTGAGTATTTAAAAAACTTTTTTTCCGGTCTTCATCCTTTGAATATGTCAATAACAAGTCAAAAGTGAAATTTGTCACTTACTCTTATATTTATTTAGAATTAAACTAAATTACCAAATGCATAAATTGCATAAAAGGATTTAATTTGTTTTTTTTTAAAGGAAAGTTGTTGACATCGAATACTCTCATTTGTCACGCATGAACGTACTTTCGGACATGAAATTCGAACGCATTACAAGGATCTGAGTTCTGAATACGGGTCGTTAAAACCTTCCCCGGGACATCCGGCTTCAGAAAATAAATTCCACGGATATTTTTAAGGGGAGAGACTCGAATCTGAGACCTACTCACCTCATCTCAATGCACAAGTGCAAAGGAGTGAACCACTGAACCCACTAAGATGAGTTCAGATTTAATTTGCTTTTAAAAAATAATAAAAATAATAATAGGATAGGATGTATGTAAACTACCAAATGGAGTACATATTGACCATAACTTAAAATAAATGCATCAACCTCATTTAAATCTCTATCTTCTCGACTATATATTAAAAGAAATATTTAATAAAATAATTATTTGATTTAAGATTAATTTTCAATCATTGGATTAGATAATTATAATTAATACACTTTTTCTGTGAAAAAATATAAATATATAAAAAAGGAACACCATTCATCAAAAAATGAAGGGTTCCAAAACAGAATTACAATATCGAAGTTATTGTCTCGGCTAACAATCTTACAACCAACATCTACTGACAAAAAAAAATAAAACATCTAAGCCGGATGACACAATAAAATTTGGTTGTGCTCCCATATCTAAGATTGAAGACTATAACAAAGATTGAGAGTAGACACCCAAAGGAAAACTATTTTACGACTTGTAGCCACTAGCTTGTACGGATTGGAAAGAGTAGTGCTTCAAAATTTCAATCATAGAAGATTGTGAGACTTCATTAACCAAAGGTTCCTAAATTGCCAAAACTTGAACTTGAAAGATATTGACCATTGAACCCGTCATACGGCCTCTTGAATTGTGCGCGGATGTTCCATACTCACTGTATGGACTTGTTGCTATGCAACTCATCCTTAGCCATATTTTCCATCAAAATACCAAAGTTGATCAACTCTTCTTTAAAAGTTAACTTTTTTGATCCCACAACCGACTTCTTTACATTTTGAAGATTCTTGGAACCTTGTAAAATTACATGGTTTATTTCACTCGACGTATCAAATAAACTATAAGTATTGTACACCTCTTCGGTCCACTCCTTTGACTCGACATGGTTTAATACACTTATAATCTAGATTCATTTAAAAAAATTTGACTTATAGTGATATAACCAAAAATTTATATTTCAATTATCAAAAATGTCCCATCAAAATAATTAATTAATATATCCGAGAAGATTGGATATAACCCAATCTCTAACGTGAAAACAAAATGATTAATTTACATTAAGGGATAAATAAAATGAATCAATCTATAAATTTTAATAAATGAATATGTTAAATCCAAGTTGATCCAAAACTTTTGTGAATTTGATGACGTATATGACGAGTATAATTAAAAATCGTGTCAGATCCCGTCAATTGTGAAAGTATTTAGCTAACAACAACAACAACAGAACAGAACATGGTATGGGGTTACTTGCTATAGTTAGTAGATTGATGAATGTTGAGATGTTATTGAGTAGGTACTTGCTATATGGAGGAGTACGTTTGCTTTTTTGAATATTGCTTACAATGGCACCTAAGGTGAGTATTACTTAGACGACTTGTATCGAGGATAAGACACGGCGTGTCTTGCCGAGCTGGAGGGGAAGAAACGCCGGTCGTCGGCGTATCAAGGCGGCTCTTAGTGGCGTGTCTCCGGCGTGAGTTCGAAAGTGACGAGGGGAAGAAACACACGTTTCTTTTTTTTTTAATTGTTTATTAATTTAAAAATATTATTTTCATCCCCTTTTAATACTTAACTCAATTATATTCTAACACATCATCATAATACTCCCAACCAACACAAAAAAGAAACACCACCACTACTCCACTCAAAAAAGAAACACGTCATACTCATCCAAAAAGTGCAAAAAGGCAAGTGACACGAGCAAGAAACGCCCCAACCAATACAAGTGATCTTAGTGTTAGAGATGGAAAACCTGTTTATATGTTTATGACAACTATCTATATAGTCATATAAAGCTCTAAAATGATGATGTCATCATTAAGCTAATTACCCTTTAATTTCATAATGATGATTTCATAATTTTATATTGATTTAATTAAACAAATAATACGAAATCTTTTACAAAAAAAAAAATACTAATCTCTCATAAATTGTAAAATCTTCTACAGAACACCTAAATTTTAAAGCATATTATACAACTTTTATATAATAATTGTATTTTAATTTTCTAAAAAAATTTAAAAGACATTTATTATTACAAATAATAATTATTATTATTAAAAATATAAATACTCAATTTTGAGCGAGCTTTATTATTATTATTATTTACCTTTAATATAATAATTATAATTATTATATTATTAATATTCAAATATGAATTCTTTTTACGAAATTAACTACGTTACATATGTATGCGAAAATACAAGTCTCTATATATTTGTAAAAATAACGACAAGTTTCTTAGTCAAACGGGTCATTAAAATAAATGACTTTAGCATTTATGTTCACTTAATATCTAAAACATGTCATTAAATTGTTTCGTTTAAACAAACCTGTGATTTCACGGATCTTCTCAATTATATGTGTATATCAATTGTGATGCTAAATGCAATTGGGGATAATAATCATGTGATTGACTTGTGTTATATTCTGTCTTGTGCTTATGATATGTATAAGATATATGCTATCTTATGTAAGTGAAGTAACTGCGATAGATAATGGCTAGGTGTGGTTACACACGACTATGTGCGATAATGCGTGGCTGTGAGTAGGGATGACAATGGATCGAGTGAACCTATATTCATATCCATATCCATTTAATTATAAGAATCCATATTCATATCTATATTCATATCCATTTAAATATAATTCATCCATCCAAATCTATATCCATCGAATAGATAATTGTATTCGTTTAGTTGAATTTTAAGTAGAGGAAAATTAAACATATCTTGAAATGATTGGCTTATTAAGCAGTTGTAATCTTTGGTTGTATTACCTCTAGCATATTGTTAGAGGTTCTTTTTGTTTGAATAAAAATTTATGCCGTTCCACAAAAAAAAAAAAAAAAAAAAAAAAATCAGATGAAGCGGTTAAATGAATATCCGTTGGATGTTAAATTTTTCTAAAAATATTCCTATTATCAAATGAAACCATCAATTATTTTTAACAAATATATGTAACTAGTTTTTTAACCCTCGCTTCGCGCCGGGGTTCGGTTTCCAATGTATTTTATTGCGTTTATTTTGCAAAATTATTTCGTGGCTAACGATGATGTCGTTGAAGCGCAACTCGAGTCGAACAAAAAGGTATAACCCGTCAAAGATTTAGATGTTATCTTAAATTAACAATATATGTGTATTTTAGCGTTCCGCTATGGAGTTGTTGACTTTTTAAAATTTAACGCAATTAACTCGTTAGCTTATATTAACACTCCGTATGATTTAAGAATAGAATATTTACTGAGTAATATAAAAAAATTACTAAATAATTTTTTAAAAAATAATAAGACCCATATGTATGTGTTATTAATAGATAAAAATAGTTGCGGAGCCCGTGAGGAAAAAAAATCAACGTGTATGAAAGGTCGACTCAAATATTTAGCGTTTTTTAAAAAGCGTCCGTTTTGCATGTAGTTAGTGACATTGTGTTCGTAAAGTTATTTCGAGCTTAACGATGATGTCGGAAAAATTTAACTCGTTGCAGGCGAGAAGATATAACCCGTTGAATATTTGAGTGGAGTTTATTTAAGATTTTTTATGAAAATGTTGATTTGACACTTTACCCCCTGTTTGGGGGGTCGGTTTTAATTTTTTTTAAAATGTGGGGGGTGTTTGTGGTGAAATAGAATTTAGTTAAAAGGAAAAAAAAAAAGGTGAAAGGACAAAAATGCCCTCAGTACTATTAATGGATTTTGACTAATATAGTTAACTAGTTTTCGAACCCTCGCTTCACGCCGGGGGTTTGGTTTTCAATGTATTTTATTGCGTTTAGTTTGTAATATTATTTTGTGGCTAACGATGAGGTCGTTGAAGCGTAACTCGAGTCGAACGAAAAGGTATAACCCACGAAAGATTTAAATGTTATTTTAAATTAACAATATATGTGCATCTCCGCGTTTCGCTATGGAATTTTCGACTTTTAAAAATTTAACGCAAAATCAACATGTATGTAAAGTACCTCAAATTTTTAGTGTTTTTTAAAAGAGTCCGTTTTGCGTATAGTTAGTGACATTGTGTTTCTAAAATTATTTTGAGTTTGACGATGGTGTCGGAAAAATTTAACTCGTTGCGAGCGAGAAGATATGACCCGTTGAATATTTGGTTGGAGTTTATGTAAGATTTTTTATGAAAATAGTTATTTGACAGTTTACCCCCTATTTAGGGGGTCGTTTTGAATTTTTGAAAAAATTGTACGGGGCTTTGTTGAAGTAGTGAAATTTAGTTAAAATTTTAAAAAAGTAAAATGACGAAAATACCCCTGATTACTATTCACCATTTTTGTCTATTAGATAATATAGTAATAGTAATACGGTAATATGTACGATATATATGAATTTAATACTATTTACATAGTTGTATCTTCACAATATATATTTTTGATAGCATTGTAACAGTTTATTGTCTACACATACAAGGATTTGTAAACATAAACACATATATATAAGTAAATATGTACATATTTATATGTATCTATGTATTTCGGGTGATTAATTAATATATCCATGGATGAAAATTTTCATCCATACATGATCCGCTACTGTTTTTTTTTTTTTTTAAAGGCAAGTTGTTGGAATCGAATACTCTCATTTGCCACGCACGCACGCACTTTCGGGCAGGAAACTCGAACCGCATTACAGGGATCCGAACCTTATATCATCCCGAGGGGCAGGCGGTCGGACCCGAGTCTTGAATACGGGTCGGTAAAATCTTCCCCGGGACAATTCGGCTTTCAGGAAATAAATCTCACGAATATTTTTAAGGGGGGACTCGAACATGAGACCTCCCCACCCCTATCCTAATGCACAAGTGCAAAGGGTGAACCAATGGATCACAAGGGTGGGTTCTGATCTGCTACTATTTTACATCATCGATCCACATCCATATCCATATTCACTTATTATCCATTTATATCATCCATATCCATTTAAATGGATCGGATCGGATGGATATTTGATGGATCGGACATCCATGTGCAATGATGTGTGGCTATGTGTGATTACTCGCGGCAATGTGCGATGATGTGTGGCTATGGGCGATTACACGAGGCTAAGTACGAATTACATGTAGCATAAGCAAAATTATATTATGAGTGGGGGTTATGAGGCGACTTGGGATTGGTATGCAATGTGATGGATTAATATGTTGCGCGTATGACATTATTGTTTAATATATTGTGTTACTAACCAATTTGCATTCACTAAGCTTCGCTTACGTTTTTAGTATTTTCCCCATTTACAGGTGCAAGTGGCAACGATAAGGGTATGCTCTCCGAGTGAAGCTAGACACATTGTAGACTTTGCAAGTTGTGGGTTAAGGATAAGAGGTAGATACCTTGATAGAGTAGAAGTCCCTAGATCATGCTCATGATGCGTTTCGTAACTTGTTTAACCGAACTTGTCTACCATGCCACGAATGGAGTTGTTCCATGACCATCTTCCACTAAGACCATGTTCCAAATTATGAACCCTTGATGCAACAATACAACACTGATCCGATTCCAGAGCAAACAAACGGGGGAAGATGGTTTTTAAGTTAGCTGAACTATTAAGTAGCCAAACATCTTTCCAGAAATAGGTATATATTCCATTGCCTACTTTTCAGAGTGAATGAGGTGAGGAATGGAATTCCTGTTTTATCTATCTCATGGCCAGACTTCATAATTTTACTTCACACTGATGAGGGTGCAGCTGATGAACCACCTTCACATAAACCGGCATTATTACCATATATAGAACGAATAATGCTTGCCCAAAATGAGTTATTCTCCCTTTCAAACCTCCACCATCATTTTGTGAGTAAACTAAGATTTTCAACCTCCACCTCCACATTGTGAGTTGCTCTTGATTGGTTGTAAATGTAATGATGTTGGAGTCATAAATGGTTGAATGGTGTTGGTTAAATATGCAGAAAGTTTAAGATTTTTGTGTGTGTGTATTTTCGGGTAAATTGTGTGATTTCGGTTCGCTCAAATTCAGGCAAGTTGTGACCCACATTCAAAGTTGAGTTGTTAAAATTGTTCATTTATTTAACATGAAAGGAGTAATTTACATGTTTGCGGTTCAAATAGTCGAGGTTTGTTCTCTCAAAAGCGTGCGGGCCAAAAGTGTCAAATTGGTTAGCTATGATCCCATTGGGATCTATTAGATCTCACTTGGTGAAGCACAAAACTTTTGGTCAAAAATCCCTTTAGAATCTGTTAGATCTCACTTGAAGAAACTCAAATATTTAAGACAGAACTCTTGATCCCATTGGAATCTCTTGAACCATTTTTTTTTTCTTTTTGTCATTTTCAGGTTTGAAGTCGAGGTCGTTTCATTTTAGCTTTATATTCTTGTTGCTAATTGATAGATGATTTGGTAGCTTTCTTTTTGGACAGTCACCTGTTTTTAATTACTCTTCTTGGCACATAAAAAGAATTTTAATATAGTATTCATCAAAGTACATGAATGTGCACAAGGAACAAACCTTGCCACTTGATAGCTCAAAACATTGACCTAAAAACAAACCCAAAGGGACCAAAAGAGTGCACAGAGAGCATTCAAGAAAACAAAATCAAAGCATCCCTAAACTGAATAAGGCTAACACCATACAAATTTAACTTCATAACACAGTACTCGCTATCTCCTTAACATAAGCCCTAATTACATATATACTAACAGACACCCCTGTTTTGGTCGTGGAGGCCCAAAAGCCAAAACAAAACGACAACCACAAAACCAAAGTAAAAAAACAACTTCCACCCCCAAAGTTTTAACAATATGCAACTTTACCCCTCTAAACAGGGGTACAAAATGTAAAATCATTATTTTAATTAACAAACTCCACCCGATTTTTCAAATACGCATATCTTCTCGCTCGGTGCGAGTTAAATTTTTTCGAAACCACCGTTCAGCTCAAAAAAATCTCAAGAACCCAACGGGACTAACTACACGCGAAACGGACATCGTTAAAAAAACACTAAATAACGGGCCCTATATTCTCGCTCGGTGCGAGTTAAATTTTTCCGAGACCACCGTTCAACTCGAAATAATTTTACGAACACAACGCGACTAACTATACGCGAAACGGATATCGTTAAAAAAGCTAAAAATTTCGAGCTATATTACATACATATACATACACGTCCAACAAACAACCCAACCTACTAGATATATTAGGTATCAAACAACGTATATTCAAATTCGACCGCGCGTCGAATACAACCGCAGCAACGCGCGGTCGAATTTTTTCTAGTTAACTACGCATTCCAATAACTATCAATTAGCCTATATAAAATAATATTAATAGATTTACAAATAAAATACTATTTTAATAACCGCCAAGAACTTCAAGACGTCATAACACACACAAAAACACACCCCCAATATAACAACAATAAGAGAGAAGACATCGGGAGTGGGTTCGGAATTCGAAATGGGTTTAGCATCGATCTTTTTGAGCTTCAGCGGGTACACCCTAGGCATGTTGATCACTGTTGATGGTGCTGATTCATTGAGCGTGCAAAAATTAATACAAAGCTGCCCCTTTCCATCAATAGTGGCTTCAACCTTGTCATGAAGATAAGGAATGCTTGGAATTGTAACCAACAGTTTGGGGGTTGGCTCGGCAGAACGCTCATCTTTCGCGATCCCGGATACTACTACGAGATCACCGACGACAAATACACTGATGTGGTCCTTTTCGATACGACCTAAGTCAGCACTAACGCACACCCTTGTAGGGTGAAGGCTCACTGTCATGCCTTGATTGAGTATGTTCTGATATTTAGCCTCAAACACGTCAGCAGTCATACCTGATCACGCGTATATATATTATAAAATAACGCATTCATGTAATATTCTCCAACAATTATACTATCTCACAAACATAGAAGTAAAGAAATTAAGTAGCTACCTTGAATTAAGGGGATGACATTTTTAGGAAGGTCATCAAGGAAATCTTTGAATCTGTAACCCCAAAGTATCAGAAAATTCGGTGTGTAACCTCCTACAGTAGAAACTTCATGTAATACCTTAACCATGCTTTCATCAGGCAACTTATGAAGCAGTTCTGTTCATATAAAAATCATATTACTTAAATTTCATCTGTTAGGTTCACCATTTTAGTATTGATACTTGATAACTTAATATAATTCGTGGTAGATCGATTTTGCTATCAAACTGAAAATAAATTAAGAGCAGGGGATGGAAAATAAGAACCAATAGAGGAAGAAGCTGTAATAGTTCATAACAATAATTATTGTTACATGATTTAATTTTCCACAGCTTGCCTAAACTATTCTAACTAACAACAAAAACATAGAATTGGAGTAAGCCATCAATCAAGGGTATATTAGTCAATTTATGTGGATTTATCATTAAGGGTATGTCCAACAATAATCGATGATAGATAAACAAGAAAAATATAATTAACCATGGTACAGCGGCCTGATTTCATCGACGGGAGGATTTTCTTCAGCACAAGACTTCATTTTTTCCACGGCCTCCATGATATTCCCCATCATTACTGATTATGATTTATAACAAGGATAGTCAAGTAAGTTATTACTCCAATTTAGTCGCAAATAAAAAAAATTGATAAAAATAGTAAGAACTGTAAATATACCTTGGCCAGGTGTAGGACTGAATAAATCAGTAAAGAAATCTTTAATGTTTACAATGAAACTTAGCATTAGCATTTTTCAAACTTTATTTTGTGCACAAATACCATACAATACCGATAGAAATTACTATTAAATTTAGTTTTTGGTGGTAACTCCGATTCCTTGTTGGCGTTGTTGTCTGGATTAGCAATGGTGCTATAATTTGCACGCAAACAACGAAAATGATGATGAGGTTTCGACGTTAAGTAACGTTCAAACCCAAACCCTAATTGCTGTTGAGATCTTGACAATCTCATGATTTGATTTCCAGATTTCAACAAATTGTTGTCTGCATTAGCAACGGTGCTATGATGAAGGTGAGCTTTTGATGTTAAGTAACGTTCAAACCCAAGCCCTAATTGTTGCTGAGATGTTGACAATCCAATGATTTGTTTTCCATATTGCAATAAAGCCCTCTTCATTTTTCTGTAGATTATGAAACTTTATCCCGGTAAACACGCATATGCGTATAAGGAGGAAGGCGATCCATTTTTAAAATTCCCAAAAAGTTGGGGTTAGATAGTTTTCTTTTCCCACAAGACTGTACGGCACTGCTGTATTTACTTATTTATTTTATTTATTTATGTTTTAAAAACGAAAAGCATCAAAAACTACGGAGTATTTTAATTTGGCGCATTTTCACGGGACATAGATAAGTTAATCTTAAATTCAATTCAATTAATTTTTAAAGAAAATATATATCAAAAACAACAACAAAATGAAAAAAGTTAAGGCTAGAGACCTTTCGGATGCTGTGGAGGTTGGTTCGACGGGGCTTTCTGATGATGAGGTTGGTTTGACGGATGCTATGTAGGACAGGGCGGGACATCCGCCCGAGCTGGATTTTGGGAAGAAAAAAAATTACACTAAAGAAGATAACTTACGAGCTAAGAGGCCATAAAATTCATATCCAAATCAAAAACAAAAAACAGTGTCATAGAACTCAAAAAAACAAATCGTTCTGACTTTTTACATAATCAGCAGCCAAAAGAGTTAAACCTTGATCGAGTTTTGACCCAAGTTGCCGAGTTTTGGATTGAGTTGTCGAGTTTTAACCCAAGTTGACTTTTTACCCGAGTTGCTGGGTGTTGAACCAAGTTGCCGAGTTTTAGACCGAGTTGCTGAGAAACTCGGTCATTGACCGAGTTAGAGTTCACCTCACGGTGAGCAATTGAAACCGATATCTCTCCGAGAATCTCCCCGAGATATGCCGAGTTTTACAACAATGATTGCAACCTATGATGTACTGAACTCATGTGATCCATGACACCCTTCTTAAAATAACTAGCACCCACTACATAATTGATATCAAACTAAAGTACATCTATAAATGTTAGATATAAAACCAATTTATTTATACATATGTTCTCAATTACAGTAAGTTACAATATCATGTATTATGGGCGGGTAGCCTATGAGGAAATGTACACTGCTAATGGCTTCCTGAATAAATTAGTAAATAAACCTTTGAAAAACAGAGGAGGTTTTGGTTGTAATTCCGATTCATTGTAGGTGTTATCGAGCCCAAATTCAATTACTAAGAATCAAACCAAGGTCGAGTGGAATGAAGTTGATGCTATTGATTTGTTTTGGAGACCTTACGTTCGTTTTCCATTTGAAAATATCATTTCTAATGGTCAATCACCACGTTCCAGTCTTGAACCTTCGAATTACCTTTAGCCAAGTGTTGAGAATGATTTAAATTAGCTTGAATACGTGATACAATAACAATATGCTCTCAAAAAGTCCAGGTTTAACAACCTTCAAATGAAAACCAAAGCCCCTATATATAGGTTTTTTAAATATACGCGGACTGCGCATAAACATCAACGAATCCTGCGCATCATTCGCTAACTAATGCGGACACATGTCAATTTGATAGTTCATTTTTGATGGGTATAATTTGGACATAATTTTAAAATACAAAGAACAATTCAAAAACAGCTAAACCTTCTTAAGGGGAATAAATGATGTACTTTTGGTGAACAATCTCTTCAAGGAGATGCGAGTAAGTGTATGAAAAAACAATAGATCAAAACAGCGTGTATGGCAATTTCTAAAAAAATCTAAAGTCAAAACTTGAAAAAATACATAGCTAGAGGAAAGACAAACTGTAACTAGAATACCGTATTAGATCACAAAAACGTTAACTCAGAATTCATATCAAAGTCGTATCGAGATAAGTCTGTAGTAAGGAAAGTCATATGATAAATATGACAGCAGAACATAAAGCACTTGATCATCCACATCTGCGCATAATAATCATCTTCAATTGGCTTTCTGATAAAATAAAGTACAAAGATAACGAAAAAGATTACCAACCAACAAGTAACTCCCAGGGTAAAGCAATTACAAATATACATAGGTACAATAAGACAAACAGTATTCAGAATACTGAATCTGATCAATAAAACATTAACTCAAAACATATATCAAAAAGTATCAAGATAAGTTCGTACCAAAGAATACAAACAACGAGTTTCATTCGTATCTGTTGAAACACATATATTGATTGTTCCATGTGAAGTCATATGACAAATATTAACAGATACTAGAAATGATTATTTATTTATGATAAATAAAGTAAAGAATAAACCTTCTTTCACACAATTTTATGGAATTGACCCAGCATTTGACTCACTGCATCAACTGTCAACCAAGTAGAGAGAATTAGCAAGAACAACGATCCAATCACTTTGGTTTTATCTCAACCTGCCGGCCACATAATTTCAAAAAAGATTATTCATCATATCCACGTTGAATGACCAATCCTCTCATCAACGCATCAAAACAGCTACTAATTAAGACAGTTTCAAAATCGTAAGTCAGACCTCGCGAAATACTTCAAAAGAAGTAAAAAGGTTGACCATGGTGATCTCTATCTTTTATACCACACTCGACTGAACTTTGCAATAACAGAACTCTATTTTTCAGAAGAAAAAAAACTTCTCAAATAGGGCATAGTTTGACATTAAAAGTCAGAAAGGAAGGGTTTGGCTATCAAACTAGCATGAAAATGCACATGACTCGATTAAATATTCTTTTTCTTACAAAAATATCTTTAAGATGATAGATTTTTAAAATACAAAGATCAATTTATATTTGTTGAAACACGTATATTGATGATTGTTCCATGTGAAGTCGTACGACAGTTGAACATAAAGCACTCGCTCATCCACATCTGCAAAACTGCAATTAAATCATATCTTCAGATGGCATTCTATAGGTGATTCTGATTAGAAAAAATCCAACATAATATTCAGATAGTAGAATCCGAATAATAAGGGAATGTTCAAGAGCTAGGCAACCGAAAATCTTTTCATAAGTCAAACAATTTAGTGATACAGATGATAACCTGTTGTCATTTCAATTATAACTCCTTTTAGTACCTGCAGACTCAAATACAATACTAGACCCCTCGTTTAACTCAAAAACAATATCGCACCGACAAATTACAAATATCACAATTGTAGATAGACTATGGAAATGATTATTATTATAAATAAAGTAAAGAATAAACCTTTTCACACACAATTCCTTGCACAAGCCAGCATTTGAATCATTATATAACTCTCAACTATGTAGAGAAGATTAGCTAACAGATAGGAGTTAGCTGTCTTTATATCATCTGCAAATATTTTGTTGTTGATAAATCATGAGCACCGTTGTTTTTGAAATGCTGTTTATATGCTTCAAAAGTATTCATTCTACTTTGTCAGAAACCGAGTACAGTAAGTGATTAAAGGACCAATAAGAAATTGAAGACTTCAATAGTGTTTATGCTAATAGAAAACGATACCGGAAAAAGTAACAATCAACAACAACAGCAAGAAGAACGATCTAATTACTTCATGAACAACCGCCACTGAACTTTGTGATAACTGATAACAGATATAGAGTTTCATAAAAACCAACAGAAGCCTATTTTCTAAAATTTAAAGAACCTCTAAGATACCAGCCATTCTGATAGTCATTGTTATCGGAACCTGTCAAAGCAACACCAAACGGTCCGTTGCTGGTTTTAATATCTAAAAACGACTCAGTTTGGAACATTCAACAATAACAACAAAAAGACCTTACAATGGGTACACAACAAAACACGAACATCTAATGAGTTCAAACGGCACGGTTTGACATTAAATGCCGAAAGATTTGGGTATCAAATTAGCATTGAAATCACATTAACTAATTAAAATTTCATTTTTGACCAAAATATAAATTTGACATTGACATAATTATAAAATACAAAGATAAATTCAAAAACAGCAAAACCTTCTTGATGTGAATAAATGATAACGCAAAAGATTATTCATCAATTTCTGGTGAACAAGCTCTTCAAGGAACTGCAAGTATCCAAAGTCAATCCTTGAAAAGTACAAACAGTAAACGGAATACCATATTAGATCACAAAAACATTAACTCAAAATTAATATCAAAGTGGTATAAAGATAAGTTCATATTAAGGAAAGTCACATGACAAATATGACAGCAAAACATAAAGCATTCGATCATCCACACCTGCACCCAATAATCCCTACAAGCAACTGCAAGACAAACTGTATTCAGAATACAGTAGTAGATCACAAAAATATTGACTCCGAATTTATATCAAAGTAGTATCGAGATAAATCTGTACCAAAGAAAACCGCAACGAGTTGAGCAGTCGAATCTGTTGAAACACGGATATTGATTGTTCCATGTGAAATCATATATATGACGGTTGAACACAAAGCACTCGATCATCCACATAATAATCATCTTCATTTGGCATTCTCCAGGTGATACAGATTTAGGTCATATATTAGTCGAACATATTTAATGATAAAAATGATAACCAGTTGTCATTTCAGAAATAGCTCCCTTTAAAACCTGCAAACTCATATACGATAGTAGACTCGTTGAAATCAAAATCAAAATCAAAAATGATATTGAAACTACAAGTTAAAAATGTCACAAACACAGATAGAACATGGAAATGATTATTTATGATTAATAAAGTAAAAAATAAACCTATTTTCACACAATTTCATTAATCAACCCAGCATTTAAATTATTGCATCAACCGTCAACCATGTAGAGAGCATTCGCTGCAACAAATTTGAGCCGTCTTTCGTATATTTCGTATCTGTTGAAACACATATATTGATAGTTCCACGTGTAGTCATATCTTGATAGTAGAACATAAATCACTCGATGATCCGCATCTGAAATAAACATCATCGATTGGCATACTCCAGGTGATTCTGATAAAATAAATCCAACGTAAAGCTGCTACAAATTTAGTTCATATACTAGAATTGGGATGAACAAGGGAACATTTCAAGAGCTAGACAACACACACTGTCTCATTAGTCGAATGGATTTAGTGATACAAATGATAACCATTTTTCATTTCAAAACCAACAAGAACAATAATACCTACAAATGCAATGACGAAAACTACAGAAGCAAATAGAGAACACGATTAGAATGTTCTGTGTATACAGAAACAAAACACAATATATGGCGACTTTTATCTATTTTATTTCTAAAGATCGGAAAAGATATTAATATTAAAAAAAAAAAACCCAAAAATTAGAACGTTAAACTTAACTGCTTTAAATATATTAATAACTTCTTTAAGTAATAGAAGTAATAGAACCCTAATTCGGTAAACAAAAGAAACAATATTTTTGTGTAAGAAAGAGAAGAAACCCTGGGTTAAAGTTGGTAAAAAGAAAAACAGATTGACCAAAGACACCACAACGAGTTTGAGCAGCCGTTTGTATCGATTGAGACACAAATAATGATTGTTCCATGTGAAATATATATGACGGTTGAATACAAAGCACTCGATCATGGACATATACAATAATCATCTTCATTTGGCATTCTCGGGTGATTGCTATAATATAAATACAACGTACCTTTTGAGTGAGATTTTGAGAAGAGTTGCTCTTTGGAGAGCACAGTACGATGAATTTAACCACATACATGTTTCTTATAAACAACCACACTAAACTTTGTGATAACATATATAGAGATATAGATTCAAAAAACCAACAGAACCCTAATTAAAGCAACACCAAAATGAGTCAGTACTTGGGGGCTTTAACATTTAAAAACGAGTCAGTTTGGATCAAGGTTGCAAAAAACGTGAGACGGGGTCGAGACGATCGGGTCCGAAAAAGGTCGAGACGTTCGAGACGGGGTCGAGACGGGGGTCGAGACGGACGTTGACCAAAGTTGACTTTTAAATATATAAGTATAAAAATGCATATATGTATACATATTTTAAAGCTAAAAACTTTAATTAATTAATTTGTGCCCATAATTGCTATCATCGTTAATTTAATACAAAAAATTCAAACTAAAATACGATATATTTTACCAATTTTGCCGATTTTCTTTTTTTTCTAATTTTTGACCGACTTTGACCCGATTTTTTCAACTTTGACCCGAATTTTGACCGTTGACTGTCATATTAGACGGTTTTCTTCAAGACGGGACGGACTAGTCACCAAAACGTCGAGACGGGCGTCGAGACGGCCCGAGACGGGGTGTTTTGCAACAGTGGTTTGGATCATTCTACACAAGTAACCTAGAAATGGTATTTTCTCTCTCCTAAAAGGGCGATCCGGCCACTGTTCACCGTCGAATATTTAGTTTTTTCTTTTGATTTTTGCATCTCACCACCCCCGCCAATCGATTCAGACATACTCGAATTGCAAAACCTGAAATTTTCATTCAGTTCCGACCACCACTGCCATCCCACGCGCCACCTTGTTCCGCTGCCGGTATTCCACGCGCCGGCGCGTGAGCCTCTGTTCCACCGCCGTTCGCTGCAGTTTTCTTCCAGTTCGACTGTCTTGGATCTCCGACCAAAACCCTGGTGAGTATTGGTCTGATTTGTTGCTTTCAAATTTGAGTTATAGTTCGATCCTGCTATCTCTGCTATTGCTATCTGCTGTGTATCATGGTGTCCAAGAAGAAGAAAAAGTACCAAGATTTAACGGCGACTGCTACTAGGGTTTTTCGAAACCGATCGGTTAGTCGTGGAATAGCGGATGCGGCTTCTAAAAGTGGAGAAGTGTCTTCATCTAATTCTGATGGGGATCGTTCATCTCAGATTATGGATGATGTCGTACGTTCCAATCTGATGGGAGATGAAGTTGATCAGCCAAATAAGAACGAGGGAGATGTGCCAATTGATCAACCTGGGAAGGATAATCGTGATTCAGAGGGGATGATTCTGAAAACCTATAGTTCTAGAAAGAGGAAGGGTAAAGTGAACCAGCTGATTGATGTTGGGGATGGTCCGTCTAAAGAAAAGAAGAGTGCTCAATTTGTTCCTTATGCTGGTGATTCTTCTATTCCTGCTAATGAAAAAATACTCCTTGAAGTAATTAAAAAACTCAAGGGTAACAGGAAGAAAGATGGGTATGGTAAGAATTCTGCTGTAACTGATCATTCTATTGATGATATTGTAGCTAGTAACGATGATATTATTGCTAAATCTATTGGTGAAACAATTGCTGTTGCTAAATCGACTGTTTCTGCTAGTCCTGTTGTATTCTTTAAGAGTTCAAAAGATGGTAGTTATAATGAGGTTGATGTAAACCTAGTGGCTGTTGCTGAGAATGCTGTTAAGTTATTTAAGAATGATGGTATTAGAGAGTCAATTGTTGTTCCTGATGATTTCTCCCAATTTACATTGGGTGGCAATGTAACTTTAATAAATACGCAGGATAATAATAGTGGTGATAAAGATAATGTTGTTTCTGGGATTAAATCTACAACAATGGAAGGGGTTGAGACTAGTGAAGGGCAAGGCAATACAAATACTAAATTCCCAAGAGCATGGGTAAATCCAAACATCACTTTTGCTGACTTCTTAAAACAAAACAAAGATGAAGAAGAATTAAAAATGGAGTTCATTCCTCCTGTTTTAATGTCTAATGGTCAAAAGAGAGTAGTTTTCTCCGCTGAGGAGGTTAAGAAGGGCGGTAGTGCATTTTCTCTTCAATTATATGGGTATTTTATTGGAACTTCTATGGATTATAGGGTTGTTAATGCCCATCTAAGGAGAATGTGGCGGAGGTATGACCTTAAAGAAATCGTCAAAACAGCTGCAGGATTTTATTTATGCAAATTTAATAATGAAAAGGGTATGAAGGAGGTTCTTGAGAGTGGTCCATGGTTAGTTAATAATGTTCCTTTTTTCGTGAATCAGTGGGAACCTGGGGTTTGGCTTGAAAAAATTGAACCTGAAAAAGTTCCAATTTGGATTTGCATTCACAATATACCCATTGAACTATGGAGTGGCAGAAGTATAGGTAAACTTGTTAGTGGTATTGGTAGGCCTATGTTGATGGACAAAGTTACTTCAGAGAGATGTTTAAGTAAAAGTGGAAGACTAGGTTTTGCTAGATCTTGACTGAAGTCAATGCAGCTGATGACCTTCCTAGCTTTGTCGAATTTTCCTATCCTGTGATTGGTTCTTTTCCAGCCAAAGTGGGTAAACTTGAGGTGACTTATCAATGGAAACCGCCTTTATGCACTCATTGCAAAGTGTTTGGCCACTCTTTTAATACTTGTAAAATTAGGCCTAAAACAGAAGATGAAGTATCTGCACAAGTGTTAAAAGACGCTTTGAAAATCAACAATGATGGTGAAACAGTTGATTTAAATAACCAGTGTGTTGAGGACGGCTCTAAAGTTGTTGGTAAGAAAGGAAGGGTATTTCATAAGTTGAATTTTGATAATAATAAAAGTCAATGGAAGTCAACAGAAGCAAAAGGTATCAAACAAAATGCAGTAAGAATAATTATGGTATTAAAGACAATATTGCTGTGGAGGAAACAAATTGGAATGTGGAGTCCCAGAAAAATCGAAATCATAATGTTTTAAGGAAAAGAGATAAAGGGAAGGGCATTGATGGTGAAGGTAATAATAAGACATATTCCAAAGATAGAATTGAAACAAACAATCCTTTTTATGTATTAGTAGATGATGAGGGTAATGGTGATTGATGTTAAGTTTGATAATACTGCTCCGAAATCAGGGTATACTACATCTTGTTAGTCTCTTACTTTATATCTAGTATAGGTCCTCGAGTTTCGCTCAAATTAGTGTTACTCATGTTGTAATCCTCGTTGTATCATTTCCTTATCAATAAAATTATCTTGCTTTTCAAAAAAAAAAAAAAAAAAAAAAAAACATATTACATTTAGGGATGGCAATGGATGTTCCATCCATGGACATCCACCCGATCCGATCCATTTGTAATGGATATGGATGATGTAAATGGACGATTAACGGATATGGATATGGATATGGATGATCTAAATATTTCATGGATCGGATATGGATGATAATTTACCATCCACGGATATATCCATAATCACCCGAAATACATCTATATATACATATATACGTACTAAAATATAGGCATATACATCTACATATCAATATACATATACATATAACCTAAGAATTCTTAAATTATTAACGAAAATAAGAGTTGTGATAGTCACAATTATTAAATTGTTACTAACAATATTACAAGTTACATATTTAGATTAGTTTAAACGTATATTTACTTATATTATAACGTAATTTGCTCAATTAAATTTTAATCGGCAATAAATTTCAATCAAAACATGTGTAACGACTCAAAAACATAAAGATTAAATATTTACATTTGTTATAATCTATACTAAATTGATAAAATCATCGTTAGATTAACATTTCATTTGATATCCAATGAATATCTATTAACCCGCTTAATCCATCGGATATGGATATGGACGGATGAACTATAATTAAATGGATATGGATATGGATATGGATGAGCAAAAATTAAATGGATATGGATGTGGATATGGCATCATTCGATCCATATCCGATCCATTGCCATCCCTAATTACATTAACTTGAGTATATAACATAACATGAATATCAAATGTGTTCAGACAGACACAGTTTGACATTAAATGTCTGAAAGGAAAGGTTTGGGTATCTAATTGGCATGAAAAAACACATCAACTTACTTAACTTTTTTTTACAGAACAATCTTTTCCAAAGAATTTTAAATATACAAAGATCAAGATTAGAGAACAAGATTAGGATGTTCTGTGTATACAAAAACTAAACACAATATATAGCGACTTTTATCTATTCTATTTCTAGAGATCTTAAAAGATATAAATATAAACAAACCCCAATAATCTGATACGAGTTCAAGTGTGCAAAGCACGTGCAGTCAGTCAATGGAGTTCAGTCAGCTGCACGTGCTCAATCAACCAAATAACAGAATTAGTTGTTAGAGTGTAGTGATGTTGTAACTGTAAGATTGTTAGCTGTTAAGTAGCGATTAGCGATATAATAGAAGACATCAAAATTCAGTTGTAAGTTTCTTCTTCCCCAATTAAATTGTAATAACCCTAAATCAATAAAATAGTCGATTACACTCCAAAGCTTGTTCTTAATTCGTGGGCTTTCAGGTTAATCGATAGTTAACTCCGATCATAGATCCAGGTTAACGTATCAAGTGGTATCAGAGCGGACGATTCTGCGAACAATTTCAGTCTTGAACCAAGAAAAATGGTGGCTTCAACACGTTCTAATGCCGGAGGAGACGACGGAATGCCGGAATCCGTCAAAGCAGCAATTGCAGACTTAACGAGAGTAATTTCAGAGATGAGTTCTCAGTTCAACAACCGATTGGAAGGAGTTGCGCATTCAGACAATCGTAAGATTGATGATGTGATTATTCAACAACAATATTTGTCTTCAGAGGTCAATAAATTCAAGAATGGTGAAACCAGGGGAACAACTCAGTTGACTCGATTGACAAAATTGGACTTTCCATGTTTTGAAGGAGAAGATGTTAAAGGATGGCTGTATCGTTGCAATCAATACTTTGCAGTCGATCACGTTGAAGATGAAGAAAAGATTAGAATTGTTTCAATACACTTGTTTAAAAAAGCTCTTGTATGGCATCAACAGTACATGAAAAAGCATGGTCCAGATGTTGAATGGACAGATTATGAGGAGGCAATCTTGAAACGATTCGGAACTAGCATTGAGGATCCATTGGGTGAAATCAAAAACTTAAGGCATACAGGATCACTCCAGGCCTACAATGATGAATTCGAGGTGCTCCTAAATAAGGTAGACATAAGTGAGAAACAATCCATCAGTTGGCATCTAGCGGGTTTACAAAAGGAAATTGAAATGCCCGTTCGAATGTTTAAACCTAAATCGCTAGAAGATGCAATGAGTCTTGCAAGAATGCAAGAATGCAAGATGAGACGATTAATGTTTCAAGAAAAAGGTATTTACCACCACTTTTACCAACACCAAAGTCAACAACAAACTATTCTAAAATGAGAAGTGGGTATCCAATGACTAATACGACGAAGGTGACCAATAATTCTGCAAATACCAGCAACTAACTTGCCTTAACACCCTACAGTTCATCAACAAGAAATGGTGATCAAGTGCAAAACAGGAAAAGATTGTCTCAAAAGGAAATAGAGGAGAAAAGAGCCAAGGGTCAATGCTTCTATTGTGATCAACGATATGTTCCGGGTCACAAATGTCCGGGTCAACTTTATTCTTTAGAGGTACTGGCAAGGGAAGAAGATTATGAGCAGGAATCGGTGGTGGATTTGGAACCAAGTTTGGAACTTGAGGAGAACAATATGATTGAATCCACGGAATACGCACCTTACATATCGTTAAATGCTCTAACCGGGACTAACGCTTACCAAACGATGAGTGTCATGGGTCAAGTGAACAAACAAAACGTCCAAATCTTGATTGATTCAGGTAGCACCCACAACTTTTTGGATCAAGAAGTTGCTAAACGATTGGGATGCAAATTTGAAAATGTGCCACCAATGGCCGTATTTGTTCCTGGTGGTAACAACATGTTAAATGCATATGCGTGTGAACAAGTTAAGTGGTCCATTAATGGTGAAGAATTCTCGAGTGATGTCCTTGTATTGCCAATTGGAGGATGTGAGATGGTTTTAGGGATCCAGTGGTTGAAAACGCTTGGTGATATTGTATGGAACTTTGAAAAACTTCGAATGACATTCAAGTATGAAGGTAAAAGGGTAGAACTTCGTGGGAAAAAGTCTACTGCTCAGTGGGTCGATGGGAAAAAATACCAAGTTTGTGGACCAGCAGCAGGCCCAAATGAATGCAATGTTCGTTTGCGTATATCCAGCTCAATTATGGCAACTAGCAGGTCCAACAGAATCTGATCGTGCAGGTATACATAGTGTCCCTAAACTCAGTCAACTAATCAAGGAATTTGAAGATATTTTTGTTGTACCTTCTGGTTTACCACCTCAAAGAAACTTTGACCATCGTATACTATTAAGGGAGGGTACGCAACCAATTAACATACGCCCATATAGACACCCACCTTCACAAAAAGATGCGATCGAAACTATGGTTACGGAGCTGTTGGAAACTGGGGTAACTCGACCGAGTCAAAGTCCCTTTTCTTCGCCCATTGTAATGGTAAAAAAAGAAGGATGGCATGTGGCGTATGTGTGTGGACTATAGGCAATTGAATAGTCACACAATTAAGGATCGTTGTCCAATTCCTATGATTGAGGAATTACTTGATGAGTTACACTGGTCAAAAGTGTTTTCTAAGTTAGATCTTCAATCCGGGTACCACCAAATTCGTATGTTTAAGACGACATAGCTAAAACCGCCTTTAGAACGCATGAGGGGCATTACGAGTTTTTGGTGATGCCATTTGGGCTAACTAATGCCCCATCCACGTTCCAAGCTTTGATGAACGACGTCTTAAAACTATTTTTGAGACGATTTACTCTCGTATTTTTCGATGATATTTTGGTATATAGTGCAAGTATGGATGAGCATGTGCAACACTTAAGATTGGTTTTGCAAGTTATCAGGCAAAATACTTCATATGCAAAGAAGTCGAAATGCACTTTTGGTACAGGAAGGGTAGAGTACCTTGGGCATGTGATTTCATCTGAGGGTGTCTCCACTGATCTGACTAAAATTGAGGCCATGGTCCAATGGCCCGAACCTAAAAATGTTAAGCAATTACGTGGGTTCCTTGGATTGACGGGATATTAATAGGCGTTTCATAAAGGGTTATGCCATTATTAGTCAACCTCTGACTAAATTGTTACGCAAAGATTCGTTTGATTGGAATGAAGAAGCTTCAAAAGCATTCCAAATTCTTAAACAACATGTGCAACAAGCTTCGGTATTGAGTCTTCCCGATTTTAATAAGGAGTTTATAGTTGAAATGGATGCTTCGGGGGTTGAAATTGGTGCCGTGTTACAACAAGACGGGCACCCTATTGCATTCATGATTAAGGCTCTATCTTTATGACACCAAGCACTTTCTACTTATGAACGAGAATTTTTGGCTATATTGCAAGCCTTAGAGAAATGGAAGGGGTATTTGTTGGACCGACACTTCAAAATTCAGACGGATCATGTGAGTCTCAAATACTTATTGGAGCAACGTTTGACCACACCTATCCAAATGAAATGGTTGCAAAAACTTGTTAGGTTTGATTATGAAATAATCTACAAGAAAGGAAGCGAAAGTGGGGCTGCGGATGCTTTATCACGAGCTCATAACCATGCTGAATTATTTCATATGTACACCCTGCTGATGTTACAGAAAGAGTTCGTGTAAGTGTCTTGAATGACGCTGATTTACAGCATATAGTTAGTAAAATACAAGCTGGTGAAACAGTTAAACATTTTACATTGCAAAATGATCAGCTGTATCGGAAGGGAAAACTAGTGGTTGGATATGATACATTACTTCGTACAGACATTATAAAGGCGTTTCATGATGAACCAAATGGAGGCCATTCTGGGGTAACTTCAACACTACAAAAGATTTCAACTTGTTTTTATTGTAAGCGGCTACGGAAACAAGTCAAGCAATACGTAAGAGAATGCACTATTTGTCAAAAATGTAAGTCGGATTTGAGCAGCTACCCAGGTTTACTACAACCATTACCAATTCCGACCACTGTTTGGACTGAAATTTCGATGGATTTCATTGAGGAGCTTCCTACTTCGAATGGTAAAACAACCATTTTTGTTGTAGTTGATCGGTTGAGCAAGTATGGGCATTTTATACCGTTGACCCACCCATTCACTGCTATGAGTGTGGCTCAATGTTTTTTAGACAATGTTTATAAGTTGCACAGGTTACCCAAGGTTATTTTAAGTCACCGAGATCGAATTTTCATAAGTACGTTTTGGAAGGAACTTTTCAAACTGATGAAAGTAAACTTGCACCTTTCCACGGCGTATCACCCTCAAACCGACGGTCAAACCGAGGTGGTGAACAGTTGTTTAGAGTGTTACTTGCGGTGTATGTCTTGTGACAAGCCAAAAGATTGGGTTAAATGGATACCGTTGGCTGAATTTTGGTACAATACGAACTTCCATTCCGCAATCAATACAACCCCTTTCGAGGTTGTATATGGGCAACCACCACCACGTCCTATTGTGTCTACAGCAGGTGACAGCAGGGTGGAAGCTGTATATCGGTCATTGATAGCCCGGGAGAACGCAATTGCAGTTTTAAAGTTCCACCTTAAGCGTGCTCAAGATTGAATGAAAAATTTGGCAGATTCGAGATGCACTGATCGAACACTTACAGTGGGCAGTTGGGCATATGTCAAACTTCAGCCTCATCGACAAGTGACTTTACGTGCAGGGAAATACAACAAATTATCTCCGAAATATTATGGTCCATTTCAAGTTTGTGAACGAGTTGGACAAGTAGCATACAAACTGGTGCTACCAGAAATGGCACAAATACATCCTGTTTTTCACATCTCTCAGTTGAGAGAGCATAAGGGGCCAACACCAGTTACAAGGGGTTCCATCCCTCGGTTAAATGACAGTGGGTTAATTGAACCTGCACCTTTGAAAATTTTGGAACGAAAGCTGAAGAAGTTACATAATAGGTCTGCAGTTTATGGTTTGGTACAATGGCAAATTGGTAACTTGGAGGATGTCACTTGGGAATCTTTGGATGAATTGATGATTCGATTTCCAGATTTTGATGTTTTCGCTACCCATTCTTGAGGGCAAGAATGCTCTTAAGGAGGAAGGATTGATACGAGTTCAAGTGTGCAAAGCACGTGCAGTCAGTCAATGGAGTTCAGTCAGCTGCACGTGTTCAATCAACCAAATAACAGAATTAGTTGTTAGAGTGTAGTGATGTTGTAACTGTAAAATTGTTAGCTGTTAAGTAGCGATTAGCGATATAATAGAAGACATCAAAATTCAGTTGTAAGTTTCTTCTTCCCCAATTCAATTGTAATAACCCTAAATCAATAAAATAGTCGATTACACTCCAAAGCTTGTTCTTAATTCGTGGGCTTTCGGGTTAATCGATAGTTAACTCCGATCATAGATCCAGGTTAACGTATCAAAATCAGAACGTTAAACCTAACTGCTTTAAAAATCTCAATAACAGCTTCATCAAATATTAATAGAAGTAACAGAACCCTAATTCCATAAACAAAAAGAAAAATCTTTTTGTGTAAGAAAGAAAGAAAGAAAGAAAGAAAGAAGAAGAGAAACCATAGATTAAAGCTGGTAAAAAAATTGACCTTTGTGATCTCTTTTATACTCTGCATCCAGTAATGAATTCCATGTGCAACCATACCTATTCAGTATGAACAACCAATATAATATATGCTATTGGAGTTTCATAAAGACCAATGAACAATCTTTAACAAAGAAAGACAAAAGAAATAAAGAAAGTATAATCCAAATCATTTTGTCAGTGGATATAAAGTTTCATAAAAACAACGGAACCCTAATTCGGATTAATAAACCATCATTGAGAAAGAAAGAGAGAAGAAAGAAAGAGAAAAACAAAAAAGAAATAAAGAAGCGAGAATGAAGAAAAATCTAACCTTTGAGACATAAGAGCAATCGGATTCATCAACGGTTTATTAGGGTTTATTTTGGTGTAAGAAAAACAGATCAAATGAAATAGTGAATTTGGGGGTTTGATTTTGAGTGTGCAGGTGTGCATATCGATCTCTATATATAGGTATGTATGTATGGGTTGGTGGATGAATGTCGGTTCCTGCTTATTCCATTCCCGTATATACTAATTGGCGAACGTTGTTTTATTGTCGTTTGTATTATTCCATTACAAAATACTTTATTTATTATTTTTTTTTGAACGCCGATTTTTTTGGCGATCATTTATTTCAACGACCCTCATCATTTGCACGTATCACACATGTTCGGGCGGAAACCCGAACCCGATCGACAGCTGCATGTAAACTTTGTGTTGCTAAGCAACCAACGACTCCACACCTAACCCGATAGTATCATGCATGACTATACTACGTCAATTGTCTCTATTAATAGTCAGATTCGAGCTTAACCCCCTTCAAACTCAAGGTAATAACACTTTGAGTCTCTAAGGACTCGAACGTGCGCCTTTTTTCTTCATATGTAGCTTCCACTTAGTAGACCCCAATAGCATTTACGGGCACGGTTCCCGTTGAACCAATGGCTCAATGGTTACATCACTATTTTTATTCATCATCATTTAGGTATTGTTTAAATTTAAACTAAAAAAAAAAGGGTAAACCGACCCTCTGGCGGCTCCATACCGACCGGTCTCACGGCACATGGGCAGGGATTGAAACCATGACCATCGCGGTATGCTGCATGTCCCTCAACCACTATGCTACCATCGCGGGGATACCTAGTGTTATTATTCTACTTGGGATGTTAGAATACAGAACCACAATACATATTTCCTGTTTGGGTAAAGATTGACTTGGATCAGAAGGGTTGACCTTCATCATTTCCATATTTAGCAAAGTCACAAGATAACAGTAATAGGATGCTTAACGGTTACTTCACAACAGCCATTTCCATATTTGTAAAAGGTGGTTCCAAAAAGTGTAATGGGGCCTAATCTTAAGTAGAATTAGCTGTTACAAGTGTTGTAGTATAAAAGAACACTCTTATATGTTCTTAGTTTTTAATACAATCTGTATCAATACTTCTATCAATACAAAGATCAAACTCTTACATTTTTAACATATCGAATTCATAGACTTAACATGGTATCAGAGCAGTGTGCTGATCGGGGATCATAGCAACACTTTTATGCCTCAATCATTTACCAAAAATCTAGTTACCATGTCTAAAATTGACGGTAGCTCAGAATCAAACCAAGCTGCCATGTCAATTTTAGACGGCAACTCAACACATAATGGAAAGAGTTACCTGGATGCTCTTTGTCACCATAAACCACCAACCGTTGCCGGAACTGAAAACATCACCCTAAACCACCATCGACCACCACAGGAGCTAAGCTGTGTTTATTGTGGAATGTTACATCACACAATAATCCAATGTTTTAAGCTAATCGGTTATCCCAAATGGTGGAACAAACAGAAACGTGGTAGAATGATAACGACAGTAGCAGAAGCTGCCGACGGCAACCACAAGGTCACCTGCAACGGCAGCTCTACATCCAACAATCAAGCTACTCAAAAAGCAACAAGAGGTAATTCAAACCCCAATTTATTGTTTCAGTCTCATAAACCGATCGAAAGGGTGAGGGAAAAATCCTCAAACCCTAAGATCGCATATAATCAATCGGCCAGAACAAGAAGATCAAAGTTAAAATCGATAGATTATGAAGCAACATGGGTAAACCCTAATCGGTTTCATTGCCTTCAAGATATAATCGAAAAAAAATATTTAAAATCTATGCCTGGATCTTTGCAACTGGCCGATGATAAAGATAAAATTGGGTTGAACTGTAAAGTAAAACACTTATCCCAAATTGATGTATCAAAAGATCTTTCAAGTATCCATGGGCCAAAAGTAGGGTCAGCTACTTTTCAAGAAAGGAAAAATCAAAAGTGTGTTACGATTTTTCAATACATGGGGAATCAAATTATTACTACGTATTTTGAAAATAAAGGGTTAAATTCTCGGTTGGAACCTTCAAGTTCCATTAATTTACAATGTAAACCCTTTCACAATAAAAACGTTGACTTTTCCTACTATCTCAAAAGTAATAATAAATCAGTTTGTGAAATAAGCCTCATTCTCTTGCAAGAAATGGATCTTCGATCACCCCTAAAATGGCCAAAGCCCAACAACCCCCACCAAAGTCCATTATTTTAAACGAAAAAAAGGAGAATATTATATTATATTATATATTATATTATATTATACCTGTATCTAAAAGACATAGGGTACATGAATAGTACCCAGGGGTACTTTCGACTTTTTTCTTTTTTTTTTTCAAATTGAACAACAAAACCCTCACACTTTATCCAAAAAATCAAACTCACCCTCCAAACAGGGGGATAAAGTGTCAAATACCCATTCTCATAAAAATCTTAAACAAACTCCACCCAAATATTCAACGGGGCATATCTTCGCGCTCGCAACGAGTTAAATTTTTCCGCCACCATCGTTAAACTCGAAATAATTTTAGGAACACAATGTCACTAGCTATAAGCAAAACGGACGCTTTTTAAAAAAACACTAAATATTTGGGGTACTTTTCATGCACGTTAATTCTCCGTTAAATTTTTAAAAGTCGACAATTCCATAGCGAAACGCGGAGATGCACATATATTGTTAATTTAAAATAACATTTACATCTTTCACGGGTTTTACCTTTTAGTTCGACTCGAGTTGCGCTTCAGCGACATCATCGTTAACCACAAAATGATTTTACAAACTAAACGCAATAAAATACATTGAAAACCGAACCCCGCCGCGAAGCGAGGGCTCGATCACTAGTTAATACTAAGTTGTTTGGATACCTGGACAAAAATAACAAATCAAAAAAAGTCCAAACAATTAATTTTTTAGAAAATAAATCAACTAATAAAACTAAAAATAAATCTCGTTTTGTTGGAAAAACTAATATAATTTCGAATAATGTAAAAAGTAACGAATAGATTTTTGATTGTGGTGCTACTCACACCATGAGTTTTGAAAAATCCGACTTTTGTTCCGAATCAAACCCTCGGGTAAATAGAATCCAAACTGCAAAAGGAGAGGTTGTGCACGTAAAAGGGGGTGGGAAAATTGAAATCACACCGACTATGAAATTACCTAATTGCTTATATATCCTAACCTTGTCTCATAAACTTTTATCCGTTAGCCACGTTACAAAAGAATTAAATTGTTCTGTTTTGCTACACCCCACTTTCTGTATCCTTCAAGACATTAAGACTGGAGTTATTATTGGACGTGGTACCGAACGGGGTGGGTTGTACTATGTGAATGAAGTGACCCAACAAGGTACCGTGACGCTTGCTCATGGAACACCTACGAGGGAAGCTTGACTATGGAATAGGAGATTGGGTCACCCATCAGCCGGATATTTACAAGCTTTATTGCCTAGTCTTTTTCCATCTAATGTAAACTTAAATTGTGAAACTTGTATTTTGGCTAAAAGCCACCGAAGTACGTTTAAACCTAGGAATACTAGAAAAGAAGTACCCTTTGCTTTAATCCATTCAGATGTGTGGGGTCCTGCACCGGTTGTTGGGGGAGAAATTTTCAGTACTTTGTCTTATTTATTGATGACCATTCACGCATGACCTGGATTTATTTTCTAACCCACAAATCAGAAGTGTTTGAAAAGTTTTCCCACTTTTATAAAATGGTACAAACTCAATTTAACAAAAATATAAAAAAAATTAAGAGCCGATAATGGGGGTGAGTTTTTCAATACTTCAATGAAACAATTTTGTGAAGATAAAGGGATTATTCACCAAAAATCTTGTGCTCATACTCCCGAACAAAACGGAGTAGCCGAACGGAAAAATCGTCTACTCTTAGAAATGACAAGAGCTTTATTAATTGAATTCAAGGCATCGAAGAGTTTTTGGCCAGAAGCTCTTGCTTCCGCCACCTATCTTATCAATCGTTTACCCAATAAAATTTTGGGCAAAAAACTCCTAAAGATACTCTTTTCCAATTCCATACCCTTCCGACTTCATTTAGCATTGAACCTCGAATATTTGGATGCTCGGTTTTTGTCCACATTTCTAAACATGAACGTACCAAACTTGATCCTTGTGCGGAAAAATGTGTCATGGTTGGCTATGGAATAAACCAAAAAGGATATCGGGGCTATAGTCCAAGAAGACGTCATGTCTTTACTACAATGAACTGTGACTTTGTTGAAACCGAATATTTTTATGATACCCAACTCACGAGTGAGGGGGAGAAAGAGGACAACGACACTCTCAGTTGGATAACCTGGATACCTAAACCTGGTAACATTCAAACTGATGTGTACATCGGAGTATACGAAATACTATTATTTTTATTACGAAATACGATACAATTTACACAATGTTTTATTTATTTATATAGATGGGATATACTTAAACCTTGCTACAACACTATAGGCAGTGTACCTAATCGTAGAGTAGTGTAGTTTTTAGTAAGTCCGGTTCGTTCCACAGGGAGACGGCTTATTGCGTACACTATATTTTTAAACAATTATACTTGTATATATATATATATATATATATATATATATATATATATATATATATATATATATATATATATATATATAATTATATTTGTATATATATATATATATATATATATATATATATATATATATATATATATATATATTAGTAATATAGTAGTATTATTATTATAAAAGGGGGGTTTTACCGTTTAATGACCGGTTTGTCGATTTTAAATAAAGCGTAAAGATAAATGACGAAAATATAAATGACAGAATTTAAATTGCGATAAAGTAAATTGCAGTAATTAAAATGACAGTAAATAAAGGTACGATGAAATATGAAATAAAAGTATTATGCTTATTTAAACTTCCGTAATCATGATGTTTGACGTTTTAATTTTATTTAATTGTTACCCGGGTTAATTGTCCTTTATCCTGGTTTATTTGATACATATCTGGTTTTTGTCCATAATAGTCCATCAGTCATAATTATAAAATGCTCGTCAAATTAACCTTATTCCTGAAGTCAAATATTCCAACTAATTAGGGATTCAAACTGTAACAAGGTTTTAATACTTTGTTAACAATTACACTCGTTATCCTTGTATGTAATCCACCCATGTTTTAATGAGATATGAATATTAATTTACCCACTTGATCAGAATGAATAATCAATTACCCAACCCGAATAATTAATTAAATGATCGTAAAAGATGTCGTATAAACGTCACTAAATAGGACATACATAATCATTTTAATAATTATTAGATTAACTAATTTGAAGATAGATTCGATAGGTTCCAATGAGTTGTCATTCAATTATACAATACCCCCTACCTATTAATAGTCAATAGTCCAATGTTCACAAGTGTCGGTCTTTTGTCCAAACCTTAATTATGGTACAAAATCCAATAACCCCATCTTAATATTTAGCCTAACATCACGATTACTTCGGCTCAAATAAGCATAATAATAACTTACTTACGATACATTAATTTAAAAAGGAAGAACATAGCTTACAGTGATTATTTATCGCGTAGCGTTACACGGACAGGATTCCGACTTTAAAACCCGTAAAACATTGCTTACAATAACCCAACTAAACCATAATTTATTATTAATCTTACTTAAACTTAATTATAATTATAAATATTACAGAGGAAAGAAAGAAAATAAGTGTGAAGCGTGTGTGTATTTCGGCCAGAAAATGTTCCAATTTATAGATGTGGCCAGCCCCTAAGGCTCATGCGATCGCATGCTTTTCCTTCTTCCTGGCCATGCGATCGCATGGCCAGCTATGACAGCTCACTTTGAGTTTAAAACGTGGGCGGATTTGATTAAATTAATATATAATATAATATATATAATTTTATATAATTTTAAATATATTATATTATATTCTTGTGCAATGTTGACTTGTAATTTTAGGTCCGTTGTCTCGTGCGTTGATGCTCGGTTTATGTCTCGATTCCGGATTTTCGAACGTCTTTTCGTACGCGTAGATATCTTGTACTTTATGTTTCGCAATTTGTAATTTGCACAAAAAATTATTTTCCTTAACTCCCAAAATCCGCACAAGTCTTTAACTCACTTTTAGTGGCACTTTTGAGTGTACTATGGCTTTAGTGGTACTTTTCAGGCTTTAGTGGCACTTTTTCTTCAATTCTTTAATCTTCGTGCTTTGTCTTCACATTTATTTATTTAAACGATTACAACTTAAAAATAGAATAATTACAACTAAAAACTTTACATATTGGGATGATATTGCGACTAAATATATGTTCATTTGGAGCACTATCAAATATCCCCACACTTGAACGTTGCTTGTCCTCAAGCAATACAAACTTGAAATTAAATCACACTTCACTCGAATCACTTTTTTTATTCTCACACTTTATACATCAGTGAATTTTATACAGCGGTATAAACAATGATAGTAACGATATGGTTTACAGTCCCACATGACTATAAAAATTTAGATCCTTTAAGGAAATTAGATCTTTATGAAAACATTTGATCTTTTGAAAATTCTAGCTTTTACCCTAGATAAGTTTTCCGGAATAACCCTTCACCGGTGTTTGCAAAATGTTTTTGTGGGTTGTGTGAGTTTCATATTTTAAAATTTTAGCTCAAAACTTGCGGTTTTGTGTCACCCACTTGCTAATCCTTGTATTAGGAAAGCAACACCTCCAGTTTACTTATTCCGTATATTACCTTTCAGTAAACTACCGTCCGGTTGTAAAGGAAAGCGTTGAACAAGTAACTGTTAAGGCAATGTCTAATGACATGCTTTTGATTATGGTCTATATCGTGTCAGATGCAATTACTATCCTTTGTAGGAGCAATAGTAAAGATCACCCTATAGTTTTTCGGTCTGGCACAAGGTCCTGTCTTCGACCATGCTATGCAACCACCATTCTTACGGTTGACACCCGATTTGGTTCAGGTGACCTAATGAATTCCAAGTGAATTCTTAGGATTTTACGTACAATGGTAATGAACGCATTGAAAATAGGTTTTTCAATAGTGTTTAAACAGTTTTTAGTGACACTTTTTTTTCCAGCTTTTGTTTAAATGTCTCCACACCTCAACAAATCTCCCACTTGGAGACTTTTAACAAACTCAATCTTCGTAAACTCGCCTAATCTAACCAAGAACATTAAATACCATTTACACACCGCCAAACGCCATTTGGGTCCTCCAATTACCGTTTAGAACACGCACCTCAACTCATGGATGAGTAGACTTTCGATATAAGGTCTTCAATGCTACTTGTTAGACTTCAAACATTATTATCCCACAATAACAACTTTGACCTACTAATTACACCTCCTTCCGTTGAGCTATAATTTGATCACCATGTTACTTGCTTGGGAAAATAAAACACAAACAACAACAACTCTTTGGATTTGACACATATCTCCTTACACTAGGAGATAACGGGTCGTTTGAGTCCGACCCGACTCAATTAACCCCATCGCCCAAGCGATCCACCCGTACACAATAACATCCACCCGATTTATCTTTCCAACATAGAATAAACCACCCGGTAGATCAAACATGTGGACAATGCCATCAAGGCAGCTGTGTGAGAATGCATTCACACCCTTGATCTTCCACATAACCGCCTTTGCTTTCACCATTGGAACACCGACTACATACGCGCACACGTCTTTTGACAAACCCGATTTTCCACCACGAGCCAACTCCCACTGTACAGATGTTTCTTTAACAGTGACTCTCATGAAAATCTCTTGTTCATCTTCTTCGCCCGATTGCAACAAAGTTGCCATTGAAGAAGATCTACCTGAAGTAACGAAAGCTCTAGTATAACCAATTCGTCCTGAATCTTCACTAGCTTCGACTTCCCTTGAGCTCCCACTCAAACAAGATCCCTCAACAAACCCGGAAAGCATTAGCATACTAGGAATTTTAACACCACCAAAATCACCTAGCCCTTCTTCAACCATATACTTGGCTCCCCTCTTATACCCGCGAGCAACCATGATGTCAAAGCTAAGGTATACGAAATAGTTTATATTTTACTAGGAAAAACTATTAAATACGATACAATTTTACACAAGATATTTATTTATTTATAGAATGGATATACTTAAACCTTGCTACAACACTTATAGGCAGTGTACCTAATCGTACAGTAGTGTAGTTTTTAGTAAGTCCGGTTCGTTCCACAGGGAAATCTTTAAACAAAGCGTAACGCTATATTAGTTTACTTTTATAAAAATACAAACATATATATAAGTAATATTATTATTATAAAGGGGGGTTTTTACCATTTAATGACCGGTTTGTCGATTTTAAGACTTTAGTCGCAGTTAAAACCTAATGTAAAATATAAAATAAATACAAGACTTAAATTAAAGCGTAAAGTAAATAACGATAATGAAATTGCAATAAAAGTGCGATAAAATAAAATTGCGATAATTAAAAAATACGATAATTAAAAGTGCGATTAAATAACAATAAATAAAAATGCGATAATTAGAAGTGCAATTAAATATAAAATAAAGGAAATTAAATATGAAATAAAAGAATTATGCTTATTTAAACTTCTGTAATCATGATGTTTGACGTGTTGATTTTAGTTTTATGCCCATGGGTTAATTGTCCTTTGTCCTGGATTATTTAATCTGTCCGTCTGGTTTTTGTCCATAACAGTCCATCAGTCATAAATATAAAGTGCGAGTGTCCTCGTCAAATTATTATTATACCCGAAGTTAAATATTCCAACTAATTGGGGATTCGAATTGTTACAAGGTTTTAATACTTTGTTTAATGAATACACCAGGTTATCGACTGCGTGTAAACCAAGGTTTTACTACTTTGTTAACAATTAAACCAATTACCCTTGAATGTAATTCACCCCTGTTTTAATTATTCTAGTGGCTATTAATCCATTCCCGTGTCCGGTTAAATGAACGATTATTCGTACATATAAATACCCCGCCCATCGTGTCCGATTGAGTGTATATGGTAATTTATAGGGACGCCCAATTGTAAATCTTTATATTAACATTAACAAACTATCATTTAGTTAAACAAATATAAAGCTCATGAATATCCCATAGTCTAATTTCCACAAGTGTCGTTCTTTTGTCCAAACCCCAATTATGGTACAAAGCCCAATTACCCAATTTTAGTAATTAGCCCAACATCATGATTACTTCGTTTTAAATAAGCATAATAATAACTTAGCTACGAGACATTAATGTAAAAAGGTTGAACATAACTTACAATGATTAAAAATAGCGTAGCGTTACACGGACAGAATTTCGACTTACACCCTTACAACATTCGCTAACATACCCTTATTATTAGAATTAAAATTAAAATTAAAATATAAATTATATATATATATATATATATATATATATATATATATATATATATATATCGTTTACGTATGATAAGAAGAAAAAAAGATTTTTAATTGCGATCAGAATTCGGTTGCTTTTATAGGAAAAGTCGAATTTTGGGGCTCCTTTACTCGCGGTGAAAACCTCTTCAAACTCCGCGAGTCACGGAGGTTACTTTTACAGCTCAGAGGAGTTTGGCTCTTTGTTTACCGACGGTTTATAATATATATATAATATATATATAATTAATATAATTAATTATATATTATATTATATTTATATGCATAGTTAACTTGTAATTTTTAGTCCGTTGCGTCAAGCGTTAAGAGTTGACTCTGGTCCCGGTTCCGGATTTTCGAACGTCCTTGCGTACAATTTTATATTTTGTACTTTGCGTTTTGAATCTTGTACTCTTGTGATTTCGAGACGTTTCTTATCAATAATTGGAACCTTTTTGATTGTCTTTTGTTCTTTTGAGCTTTTTGGTCGTTTGCGTCTTCAATTCGTCGAATCTGTCTTTTGTCTTCACCTTTTATTATTTAAACGAATATCACTTGTAAATAGAACAATTGCAACTAAAAGCTTGTCTTTCTTGAGGAATAATGCTATGAAATATATGTTCGTTTTTAGCATTATCAAACCACATGACCTCCATTAAACACCTTCCACCTTTGATCTCCAAATAGGACATGACACTTATCATTATCCAACTGCCCAACCGAGATTAACCTACTCTTGAGCTTTGGAATGAACTTCACGTTCTTCAAGATCCAAGTATGTTTAACCATTAGATCACCAATACCCGCAACATCAAGTATACTCCCGTTCGCGACTCGAACCTTACCGGAATACGACTTGAAATTTACCATCTCGTTCATGTATGGGGTAGCATGAAACGAGGCACCCGAATCCAAAACCTAAGATTCGTCAAGAACCTCTTCTTGGCACAACAACGCATCTTCGATCACCGCATTCGTTGAACTCCCACCCGACACTAAACTCGGGCACTTCGACCTATAGTGACCTACTTGTTGACAATTTCAACACACCACACTCTTGCTCCTTGACATACTTCGCGACTTAGCTTTTCCCCGACTAACACTTAGAACCGAACCCGAACTCCTATTCGAATCTTTCCTACGAATACCTTCGCTAAGAATCAAATCACGGATTCCTTAAAAAGTGAGTTTAGTAGTTCCGGATGAACCACTAACCGCCGTCACTAAACTTGACCAACTATCGGGCAATGAAGATAGTAAAAATAACGCTTGTAGCTCATCATCAAATTTAATATCAACCGATTTTAACCGGGTTAAAATCAAATTAAATTCGTTCACATGATCCGCCACCGAGGATCCCTCCATCATTCTAGTGTTCACCAATTGCCTAACTAGGAAAACCTTGTTCAAAGCGGATGGCTTTTCAAACATGTTAGATAAATCCGTAATCAATCCCTCCGTTGTGGTTTCACCCACAATGTTGTAAGCGACGTTCTTGGCCAGAGAAAGCCGAACAACTCCTAGGGCTTGCCTATCCAACAATTCCCACTCGCCTTGATCCATTCCCTCTGGCTTAACACCCTTTAAGGGTTGGTAAAGCTTATTTTGATAGAGCATATCTTCCATTTGCATCTTCCAAAAACTAAAGTCGGTTCCATCAAACCTATCGATCTTCACATCACTCTTTTCCGTCATTGTTCCCGAATACTCGTAAACCCGAGAGCTCTTAATACCACTTGTTAGGAAACCCGATTAGGTGAGCCCAAACAAGACAAGATAACCCAAGTTATCTAACCCACTTCCAACAAACGAAAAATATAGTGATAATCGTAACACAAGCAAGAATGATAAAAACACGGGAATTTAACGTGGTTATATGCAATCGTTTGTGATTGCTTTAGTCCACGGCCAACCAAAGAGTGTTCTTATTGATTAAATTCCGTGGTGGTGAGTTTACAATGAGTTATAATCAGGAACATTTATAGGAGAACAAGAATACATAAGCATGCTTCAAGTAATCATCAACTAGCCATCTTGATCCTCTTTACACCCTTGTATTAGCATGATCACAGCTCTAAAACAAGGTGTAAAGTAGCCCACATGCACCTAAAGTGACAACTTGGACAACCAAATACGGATCCCATGTGCAAAAGTTGATCAACATGCTGACAGCTCGCTGCCAGACAACGTGCGCGCCGTGCACACTTAAACGTGCGCGCCGTGCACTCTTGATTCTTCGAGCAAACCTTCTGATCAAGTTTCACCTAATGCGCGCAGGGTGCGCGCCGCGCACCAGCACCGCGCACCAGCACCGCGCACCATCATTTTTCTCTGTTTTTGCACTGTTTTGCTCTGTTTCACGCTTACCGAAATCTGCAAAATCCGTGCAAGTGTTTAAACAGTTTTTAGTGACACTTTTTTTCAGCTTTTGTTTAAATGCCTCCACACCTCAACATTTTAAAATACAAAGATCAATTTATATTTGTTGAAACACGTATATTGATGATTGTTCCATGTGAAGTCGTACGACAGTTGAACATAAAGCACTCGCTCATCCACATCTGCAAAACTGCAATTAAATCATATCTTCAGATGGCATTCTTTAGGTGATTCTGATTAGAAAAAAATCCAACATAATATTCAGATAGTAGAATCCGAATAATAAGGGAATGTTCAAGAGCTAGGCAACCAAAATCTTTTCATAAGTCAAAACAATTAAGTGATACAGATGATAACATGTTGTCATTTCAATTATAACTCCTTTTAGTACCTGCAGACTCAAATACAATACTAGACCCCTCGTTTAACTCAAAAGCAATATCGCACTGACAAATTACAAATATCACAATTGTAGATAGACTATGGAACTGATTATTATTATAAATAAAGTAAAGAATAAACCTTTTCACACATAATTCCTTGCACAAGCCAGCATTTGAATCATTATATAACTCTCAACTATGTAGAGAAGATTAGCTAACAAATAGGAGTTAGCTGTCTTTATATCATCTACAAATATTTTGTTGTTGACAAATCATGAGCACCGTTATTTTTGAAATGCTGTTTATATGCTTCAAAAGTATTCATTATACTTTGTCAGAAACCGAGTACAGTAAGTGATTAAAGGACCAATAAGAAATTGAAGACTTCAATAGTGTTTAGGCTAATAGAAAACGATACCGGAAAAAGTAACAATCAACAACAGCAAGAAGAACGATCTAATTACTCCATGAACAACCGCCACTGAACTTTGTGATAACAGATATAGAGTTTCATAAAAACCAACAGAAGCCTATTTTCTAAAATTTAAAGAACCTCTAAGATACCGGCCATTCTGATAGTCACTGTTATCGGAACCTGTCAAAGCAACACCAAACGGTCCATTGCTGGTTTTAATATCTAAAAATGACTCAGTTTGGAACATTCTGATAGTCATTTAATGACTCAGTTTGGAACATTCTGATAGTCATTTAATGACTCAGTTTGGAACATTCAACAATAACAACAAGAAGACCTTACAATGGGTACACAACAAAACACGAACATCTAATGAGTTCAAACGGCACGGTTTGACATTAAATGCCGAAAGATTTGGGTATCAAATTAGCATTGAAATCACATTGACTAATTAAAATTTCATTTTTGACCGAAATATAAATTTGACATTGACATAATTATAAAATACAAAGATAAATTCAAAAACAGTAAAACCTTCTTGATGTGAATAAATGATAACGCAAAAGATTATTCATCAGTTTCTATTCAACGATACTCCCGCCATCTTATATCACCGGTCTCTTTTTCTTTCACTTGTGCTATGTCGCACCGTGCGCTTAGGGGTGCTCCACCACTGCGTCGTTCACCACATCGGGCTATAGCCTAGCTCTGATACCATTTGTAAGATCGCATAGCTCAAACACAATGTCCTGCAATATAAGCCCAAGAGTCCATCCTTTTCTAAAACCAATTGGTATTAGAAGGACTTCCCCTTAGACTTATATACATACATTTGTTTTTGTCTCCCTCCTATGTGGGATAGGTTTGCACCCCAACAGTTCGTACCAAAGAATACAAACAACGAGTTTGAGCAGAATTTCGTATCTGTCGAAACACAAATATTGATTGTTCAATGAGAAGTCATATGACAAAAATAAATAGAAACTAGAAATGATTATTAATTTTATGATAAATAAAGTAAAGCGTAAACCTTCTCTCACACAATTTTCTTGAATTAACCCAGCAGCATTTGACTCATTGCATAGAGAATAAGCAAGAACAACGATCCCGTCACTTTGGTTTTATCCCAACGTGCCAGCCACATCTCCTTAAGTATCTAAGGAAGATTGATTTTAAAATATAAGCTATTTTGATGTCATTGTTATCTGAACCTCACAAAGCAACAGCAAACAGTCCGTTTGGGGCTTTAACAACTACAAACAAGGTAGTTTGTATCATTCCACCTCGGCAACAAAATAACATTACAGTCAGTATTTAATTTAATCAAAAATTATTTTATCAAAATATATATCAAGAAGTATCAAGATAAGTTCGTACCAAAGAATATTGATTCGGTTTAACACAAAGCACTCGTTAATGCACATATACAGTAATCATCTTCATTTGGCATTCTCCAAGTGATAAAGATTAGAACTAGAATCAGAAGAATAAGGGAATGTTCAAGATCATGCACATATACAGTAACTATGTGTTACCATTTACCAATGCATCATAACAACAGGTAAGGCGAACTCAAAGGCCTAAGTCAGACCTCAAGAAATACATAGGTACAGTAAAGACAAACAGTATTCAGATTACTGTATCTGATCACAAATAAAGCAACTCAAAATATATATCAAAAAGTATCAAGATAAGTTTGTACCATAGAATACCACAAAGAGTAAGCAGCGTTCGTATATGTTCAAACATAAATATTGATTGTTGCATGTGATGTCATATGACAGTAGAATATAAAGCGCACTCGATGATCCACATCTGCAATAAATATCTTCAATTGGCATACTCCAGGTGGTGATTCTGATAACATAAATCCAACGTATAGGTGATAGCAGGTTTAGACCATTCTTATTGCAGCGTGATGGCCAAGTTTTTACCTCTATCACGCCTCCATCACGCCACTATGGGGCGTGATGGGAGGAAAATTATGTGAGCGTGATGGGAGCATCACGGAAGTAAAATTGGGGGTGATGGAGATATCAACCAATCACAATTTAGATAAATCTTTTTATAATATAATTAAATCAATAAAAATAATAAAATAACTCCATCACACAACCATCACCCCATACCACTACAAACTTCATCACGCCATCACCTTTGCCAAATCAGCATTATACCCCACAAAAACACTCCATCACGCCCCATCTGTTAGAAATAGGAGGTTATGTATATTATTTGTGGAAGAGAAGATTGATGATTTAGAAGTTTGATTGATATTGAAAGCTTTTCTTTTATTGCTTATCGAATTGCTTAATTACAAATGAGGGGTGAAGCCCTCTATTTATACTACTCAATGGAGTAGTCTAGAACTCTTCATCATCTACTAAAATCTAGATTTTTCCTAAGCATTATCTAGATATTTTCTAAGTATTATCTTTAGATATTTTAAAAGATTTTTCTACACACTTTCAATACTACATATTTCAAGAAGTTTCTACATAATGGACTACAATCTTGATCCAAAATACTTGGATACTTGCAAGCCCAAATCCAAAACCTATAGCCCAAAATCAAGTTTAGTTTCCAACAGCCCCCGTTAAACTTGATTTTGTCCCTCCGAGCATATTCCGTAATCTCTGAAGTGTCTCGTGTTTTAGGGGCTTTGTGAAAATATCAGCAACTTGGTCAAGTGACTTCGCGTACTTTATCTGTACCTCTTTATTTGTAACACACTCCCTTATATAATGGTATTTTATATCGATGTGTTTGCTTCGATCATGGAAGACTGGATTCTTTGATAGAGCAATCGCAGACTTGTTATCCACATATATCTCTGTAGGTTCCTTTTGAAAAAACTTAAGCTCATTTAGTAACTTCCTGAGCCATATTGCATGACAGGTGCACGATGTTGCTGCTACAAACTTGGCTTCACACGTTGACAGAGTCACAATGGGTTGCTTCTTCGAGCTCCATGTGAACGCCGTATCTCCCATATAGAACACGAAACCACTCGTACTCTTACGATCATCTATGTCTCCAGCCCAATCACTATCACTGTATCCAACTAGCTTGAAGTGATCAGAAGGCGAATAAAACAGGCCATAGTCAATCGTACCTTTGATGTAGCGAAGTAACCTCTTGGCCGCCTTCAAATGACTTATTGTAGGTGCTTCCATGTATCGACTTACTAGTCCAACTCCGTAGAGAATATCTGGCCTCGTGCAGGTTAGGTACCTCAGACTTCCAACCAAACTCTTGTATTGTGTTGGGTCCACCAAGTATCCTTCATCATCTTTTGACAACTTGAGATTGCAATCCACCGGTGTGTTCATTGACTTGCAGTCATTCATCTTAAAATTCTTGAGCACCTCATTCGCATAACCTTCTTGGGATATGAATATTCCTTCTTTCTTTTGTTTTACCTCGATCCCAAGATAGTAAGCCATAAGTCTAATCTCGGTCATCTCGAACTCCCGAACCATTGCTTTCTTGAACTCCTCAAACATTTTGGGATTACTACCGGTGAATATCAAGTCATCCACATATAGGCACACAATAATAACATCTCCATCATTGCTAACTTTGGTGTAGAGGGCATGCTCATGGGGGCATTTCGTAAAGTCATTAAGCTAAAAATACTTGTCTATCCTGCTATTCCATGCCCGAGGCACTTGCTTCAACCTGTATAAGGCCTTTTTCAATTTTAGCACCTTATTCTCTTGGCCTTTCACGATGTATCCCAAAGGTTGTTCTATATAGACTTCTTCTTCTAAGTGGCCATTAAGGAACGCGGATTTGAGATCCATTTGATAAATCTTCCAATTATGTTGAGCCGCAAGTGAGATTATCAATCTTATAGTTTCTAGACGAGCGACGGGAGAAAATACCTCATCATAGTCTATGCCGGCTCGTTGACTATATCCCTTCGCCACCAACCTTGCCTTATATCTTTCAACTTCACCTTTGGAATTCTTCCTAACCTTGTACACCCATTTTACACCAATAGCCTTATGTCCCTTTGGTAGTGTGGCAAGATCCCACGTATTATTCTTCTCGATTTCTTGAATCTCTTCATCCATAGCACGTTTCCACTTTTGACTTTTTGTTGCGTCCTCATAACTTATTGGCTCACAATCGGCAAGAAGGCAGAACAATGATAGATCCTCAATAGGCTGGGTTACCTCGTACAACTCCCTAATGCTCCTTGTGTGATGTTGTAGCCTACTTGATTCTCCTCCTGATGTTGGTGTCACTTCATTAGGTGTAGTGGTTGGAGTACGTAGAGAGTGCGGAGATGGTGTACTAGAAGGTTCTTGAACTTCTAGATATTCTTCGTTCCTTGCAGTACTTTCAAATAGATAAGGGAGAAAGTCGTAGTTCTCCTCTTCGGGAACATTCCAATCCCATGTTGCTTCTTCATCAAACACCACATCTCGACTTGAGATTACTTTACCGGTATTGGGATTGTATAACTTGTAACCCTTCGAACTTGAGTCATAGCCCACGAATATGAGTTTCTCGCTTTTATCATCGAGCTTCGTCCTTTTCTGATCTAGCACATAAGCGTATGCCACACTTCCGAACACTCGAAGGTGTGAGATGTCGGGCTTCCTTTCACTCCAAGCTTCAATGGGCGTTTTGTTCTTGACGCTTCTAGTGGGCGAGCGATTTGCAAGATAGATCGCACAGTCTACTGCCTCAGCCCAAAATTTCTTAGGCATCCTTTTGCTCTTTAACATACTCCGGGCCATATCAAGAGTGGTCCTATTTTTTCTTTCCGCAACACCATTTTGTTGAGGTGAATACGGAAGAGTTAGAGGACGTCGTAACCCATTGTTGTCACAAAATTCCTTGAATTCCTTGGATGTGAACTCTCCTCCACGATCGGATCTCATCGCCTTTATGGTGAGACCACTTTGATTCTCCACAAATGCTTTAAACTTCTTGAACATTCCAAAAGCTTCCGACTTCTCTTTTAGAAAATAGACCCATGTCTTTCGACTAAAATCATCAATGAATAGAAAAAATATCTATTTTTACCAAAAGACGGTGGGCTTATGGGTCCACACACATCCGTGTGAATAAGTTCTAGAGGTTTCTTCGCTCTACTAGAAGCTTCTGTTGGAAAACTGTTTCGGAAGTGCTTTCCTAGAAGGCATCCCTCACATATTTGATCCGGATGATTAATTGGAGGCAAACCCTTCACCATTCCTTTACTTGATAATAATTTTAAGCCTCCAAAATTTAAGTGTCCGTATCTCATGTGCCAAAGCCAAGAATTATCTTTGAAACATGCTTTTAAACATCTTGGAATGTCATGTTGAATATTTAGCATGAACATCCTATTCGTTGACATTGTGACCTTGGCAATCAAACCTCCTTTTTGGTCTCTTAAATAAAGGGTACGATTTATCATGTGAATATCATAGCCTTTCTCTAAGAGTTGTCTAATACTCAGTATATTCGTCTTCATATTGGGCACATAATACACGTTAGAGATAAATTGATGCCTTCCATTTTTCAAGCGGATGAGAATCTTACCTTTGCCTTTAACTGGGACTTTAGAGGAATCTCCGAAGGTGATATTTCCACTAATTACCTCGTCTAACTCCATAAACATGTTTTTGTCACCACACATATGGTTGCTTGCACCCGTGTCGAGATATCACAAATTTGATTCTCCGGTATCTTCACCTTTGCATGCTAGTAACAAAGTGTTTTTCACGGCTTCGGTATCTTCTTGCACTAAATTTGCTCTTTCTTGCACGTAATTGATTGACTTCTCGCATTCCGAAGCATAGTGGCCAAATTTATGACAATTATAGCATTTGGTTTGAGAATTGTCATACCTTGGCCTTCTACTTGTGTAGCCTCTCCCGCAACCTCTAGTCGGGTGAAAATTTTGACTTCTTTCTTCATTTTTGTAAGAACTATAACCTCCACGTTTGATATATCCTTGTCCTCGTCCTAGGCCACGTACTTGACCACGACCTCGTTGACTCGTTTGATGAGTCTTTTCACTGCTCTCTTCCTTGAAAGAGAGTTTTGCTTGTAAAGCTTGCTCCAAAGGCTCCTTATTTTTCCTATTGAACCTCTCTTCATGGGCTTGTAGTGAACCCATGAGTTCATCGATAGTCATTAATTCTAGATCTTTAGATTCTTCGATGGCTACGACTATATAGTCGAATTTTGAATCTAATGATCTAAGAATCTTCTCAATGACTCTTACATCACTTAGAGTTTCACCGTTCCTCTTTAATTGATTGACAACCGCCAAGACTCTTGTAAAATAATCAGAAATTGATTCTGAGTCTTTCTTATTTAAGGATTCGAACTCACCTCGTAGTGTTTGTAGTCGAACCTTTTTCACCTTATCAACTCCCTTAGAAGAATTCTCCAAGATCTCCCATGCTTTCTTGGCGGTGGTTGCACTTGCAATTTTCTCAAAAGCTCCATCATCTACACTTTGTTGGATGATGGAAAGAGCCTTTTGATCGTTCGTCTTCATTAATTTTTTCTCCTTGCTGAGAGGACCTTTTTCTGCAGGTTCCTCATAGCCTTCCTCCACAATCTCCCATAAGTCTTGTCCACCTAGGAAGGTCTTCATTTGGATGCTCCATCGATCATAATTATCCTTTGTGAGGCGAGGAAACGTGATGACATTGGTGGCCATCATCTTGTCGAACCAAGCTCTGATGCCAATTTGTTAGAAATATGAGGTTATGTATATTATTTGTGGAAGAGAGGAATGATGATTTAGAAGTTTGATTGATATTGAAAGCTTTTCTTTTATTGCTTATTGAATTGCTTGATTACAAATGAGGGGTGAAGCCCTCTATTTATACTACTCAATGGAGTAGTCTAGAACTCTTCATCATCTACTAAAATCTAGATTTTTCCTAAGCATTATCTAGATATTTTCTAAGTATTATCTTTAGATATTTTAAAAGATTTTTCTACACACTTTCAATACTACATATTTCAAGAAGTTTCTACATAATGGACTACAATCTTGATCCAAAATACTTGGATACTTGCAAGCCCAAATTCAAAATCCATAGCCCAAAATCAAGTTTAGTTTCCAACACCATGTTAGATAAAGGGTTGTAAATTGATAATCCTGGATTGATTCTTGAATCGTGAAACACTTTCCTAATTAAGTATTTCGACCCTACTTGCCTCGGGTTACACGAAATCTTAATTGGGAAAAGACAAGAACGCAATTTGTCTCTAGGCAAGAAGAGATCAAATTATAGTATTAGTGAGAATGTGATTTTTCTTGTTTGTTCTTCTTATGAAAGCAAAATTCATATCCCATATATATAAGAAATGAAAGGGTGCGATGAAAGGTCGCAACCTTTCAACAAAAAGAGGCAACCTTTCAACGAAAAGACGCAACTTTTCGTTAACACCTAATGAAAAATGATGGAATTTTAAGCCTTTTCAATACCACAATTTCCATGCCAGTATGAAGTTAACTCTTACGGGCGTGTACTCCACACACTCCAAACCCGTTACTAAGTATAACTTGATTACCCTTGCTTTCAAGTAAATCCCAATTAACTAAAATGTTTGTTGATAACACTAAAATCACCAACAATTCCCCCCCATTTCAGTGTAATACTTGATTTACTAAACTTGAACAAACAAAACAAACCAATGCATAAATGAAAATGTTTCAGAAATTAAATTTTCATCTTAGTATATTACATCATCCAGAATTCGAGAATCGGGGTGTTTCAGAAATTAAACCCTTCAACCCATATGAAAACGAGAGAGTAATACACACATCAGTTTCTTACATTCGTCTAATACTAACTTGACACTATTATAAGCCATGTGTCCCAATCCTTCAGTGAACATATCGGTAGCTAAGTCCAAAGCTCCTTTGAAGCGGCAAAACTTATGCTCACATAGGTAGTTCTTTTAGATCTTGCACCCGCATATGCAATTTTTCAAAAGAACTATTAAGAAGATAAACTTCAACCTACCTCAACTTGCAGTCTAAACACATACCTCGGGATCAGAATAATTATGTGTTTCAATCTTCAGAAAGTAAGCTTTCCACATTAAAATTCAGCTTCTAGCGTTTTACTAAAAGGGAATTGGGTGTCTCACTTTGGAAGATTTCGGTGGACTTCAATCCCACTTTAATAGCCAACTTGTGCACTAAGTCTCAGGCTAACCATTTTGTCAAGTGATTCACAAAATTTTGTTGTAACCCAACAAATCCATAGATATCACTTCATTCGTGATCAACTCACGAAACATAGTCCGTCTAAGGCAATAGTGTCTAGACTTTTCCATATATATTTGACTATATGCCTTAGCCATTGTGTATCCCATAATTTGAAATCTAAATGAACATTTCTTTCGACTTCAATTACTTAAATAGTAAACCTTTTATCAAAAGATTACTATACTCTTATCCTATCATAAGAACCGCGCGCGTACTCAAGGTTAATTGATTGATCAGTCATTGCACATGTCCACTTTCCACAACTTACCAATGTAAACTTATAATTGGTACACCCTTGATAATGTATTTTCATTATCCTTATGCACACAATTATTACCATTACATTGGATAATGAGATTATAATTATAAACACTCTTAGTCAAACCTCTTCAAAGACCAAGAAGAAATGACAAGTTTATAGTGTCAATAATCTCAACATTAATCCTTTGATTCAAGATACTTCATCTACACTAAGTGTTAGATCTAACAACTTGTAGATGCATTATCTTTTTGATCAATAGTTGAATCAATACATTCTTAAAATACTCAAGGATTCTCGTTATTAATTATATCATAATTCAAAGCTTTTACAAGTATTAACATACTTAAACTATATACTAGACATCCTTAGTCTCTCCATCACATATGCTATATTGGCCATTCAATGTCTAACATAGACCATACTCTTGATTTCTAAAGCATAATTTCGGTTCAATATCATACCGATATTAGTGAAAATTAAGCATCATAGAGGACTATCTACAAATTAAAGCATATAGTTGTTTCACTTGCATTGAATACCAAGAATCTTTCACTATTTGCCATCACATAATGTTCTACATAATTTTGGATTACTACCAAAAATTGTTGAACAACATGCATGCAAATACACGGGGTGTATTTAATATAAAATAATATATTAAAACACTCTTTTATATTAATACAACCCAGAGTAGCCGAATCATACATGGGTGAACCATGTAAATGATCGCCTTTCCAAATTCTCCCTGGGTTGTGTCAATATCGCTTCAGATCCCAATGCATTAAGCACAACAGAAAACAACTACATGACAAACTTTCAGTGACAATTTGTATCCCACAGATGAGGGGATTTCATGGCCTATTAATTATTAATTCATAAATACATATCATAGATTCATGGTAGTATTTTATCCAAATCAAGAAAATCTTTAGGATACCATAATAAATTAAAACGACACAACATATGTGCTATGTATGTTCATTAACCGACATAACCATTTTAACTACCATAAACCGTTTTCTTTTACTTTGAAAACATAAACATAAATAATTGACAATTGACATGGAGATTTAAAGATCCTAATGAAACACAAATAAAACATTTTCACTGCACCAACCACCCATTTGGTTTCCTTTTATCCTATTAGTTGAAAACCAAAATTAAATGTTGAACCAAAGTTGGTACAAACCGTTTGACGATAAAAGTCAAAAGCTGTGATCTTGATTTATTTATACGGAGGATATTTTAATCATGTAAGATGAATAAGTTGATGATGTCGGTTACCTACCTTTTACCCAGGCATCATGCAAACCGACACAACCATCAATACATTCAATATCCAATCAACTTTAATATCCATTTCCATATCACTATTAATGACCGCCCCATATCAATAATATTATCCATCTCAAGAATTATACCTAATTGAAGGACCATTATTTTGATAATAAAACAATGAAAAACTTACATACGCAAGTCAGAATTGACTTGTTAATCCGTTTGTCAAAAGAACATGAGGCATTTTGCTTCGTGTTCCATATATAATTTGTCACTTGATCCAATATTATTGCATGAATTCCTCCAATCACCTGGTGACATTTCTCCACAGATATTTGATCATAATTGTCTTGCATGTGAACAGAAAACCCAAGTAAATTCCTCCACACAAATTTCTTCAAACGATGCTTTTCAAATTGATCCCATTTGATACAATGAAAGAAATCAATTGTTTGCAAAACCATTAATTGAGGCACATGAATAACATAATTATTTATACTATTCAGTCATGACCGTTTGCATCAATTTCTACACATCATTATTATTCTTTTCTTATACAAACAGTATGAGTGATAAGTGTTATTGCATCACTTCAATCAACGCAGTACGGATCATGACTTCGAATAAAATCCCTTAATCCCATCACGTTCCATCAAAGGTTTATCACAACGAAAATACTTAATTAGTTTGTTAGATAAAGAGTTGTAAATTGATAATCCTGGATTGATTCTTGAATCGTGAAACACTTTCCTAATTAAGTATTTCGACCCTACTTGCCTCGGGTTACACGAAATCTTAATTGGGAAAAGACAAGAACGCAATTTGTCTCTAGGCAAGAAGAGATCAAATTATAGTATTAGTGAGAATGTGATTTTTCTTGTTTGTTCTTCTTATGAAAGCAAAATTCATATCCCATATGTATAAGAAATGAAAGGGTGCGATGAAAGGTCGCAACCTTTCAACAAAAAGAGGCAACCTTTCAACGAAAAGACGCAACTTTTCGTTAACACCTAATGAAAAATGATGGAATTTTAAGCCTTTTCAATACCACAATTTCCATGCCAGTATGAAGTTAACTCTTACGGGCGTGTACTCCACACACTCCAAACCCGTTACTAAGTATAACTTGATTACCCTTGCTTTCAAGTAAATCCCAATTAACTAAAATGTTTGTTGATAACACTAAAATCACCAACACACCATCACCCCGTCACCACTACAAATGGTCTTAGTTCATACAATAGAATCCGAAGAATAAGGGAATCTTCAAGAGCTAGGCAACAGAAATTGTCACATTACTCGAACAGATTTAGTGATACAAACAAATGATAAGCAGTTTTCATTTCAACGCCAACAATAACAATGATACCTACAAATGCAAAGACGGTAACTACACAAGCAGATAGAGAACAAGATTAGAATGTTCAGTGTATGCAGAATCTAGACACAATATATGGCGACTTTCATCTATTTTATTATTTCTATTGATCTGAAAAGATATGAATATAAACAAACCCCCAAAATTAGAAGGTTAAACCTAACTGCTTTAAAAAATCTCAATAACAGCTTCTTTAAATAGTTATAGAAGTAACAGAACCCTAATTCTATAAACAAAAGAAATGATCTTTTTTGTGTAAGAAAGAAAGAGAGAATAAAAGAAGAAACCTTAGATCGAAGTAGGTTAAAAAGATTGACCTTTCTGATCTCTTTTATACTCTGCACCTTGTAATGAATTCCATGTGCAACCATCATACGTGTTCAGTATATGTCAACAACCAATATTTGTTTCATAAAAAAACCAATGGAACCCTAATGCAGAAAAAATAAACACATAACATTCTTTAAGAACGACAGATGATAAAAATAAACGAAGCAGAGAAAGCTTACCAGCCAGCCATTCTGAAGTCATTGTTATTTGAAACTCTCAAAACAACACCAAACAAATATACAATCTTTAAGAACTGAAGACAGAAAAAAATAATAATCTTTGAAAAAGAAAGACGGAAAAAAAGAAATAAAAAAACAGAGAAAGAAAACCTGCCAGATAACACACATGGAGTTGCATAAAAAGTCAACGGAACCCTAATTCAGAACATATAAACATGAAATGTAAAATATTCTTTAAGAAAGATAGAAGGAAAAAAAAAAAAAAATAAAATAGGAAGTAAATAAGCTTACAAGCCATCTGATGCCATTGTTATCTAAACCTCTCAAAAAAACACAAAATAGATAAACAATCTTTAAGAAAGAAAGAAAAAAGAAATAAAGAAAGTATAAACCAAACCATTTTGTCTGTACACAAAAAGTTTCATAAAAAAAAAAATAAGGGAACCCTAATTCGGATTAATAAACCATCTTTGAGAAAGAGAAAAGAAAGAAAGTGAAAAGAAAGATAAAAAAATAAAAAAATAAAAATAGGGTTAAAGTCATAAATAGGTCATATACTTTCATTTTTGTCCCAATATAGGCTATATACCTTAAAAAATATCAATGTAGGCTATATACTTTCATAAAGTGTACTAATATGAACGGACAAAACTTATTAACCGGATAAACAACTAAACGATGATGTGGCATCCTACGTGGAGAATGACGTTGGTGATACATCGGAACAAAACTGAAAGTATATAGCCTACATCGGAACAAAACTGAAAGTATATAGCCTATATCGGAACAAAACTGAAAGTATATGACCTATTTGTAGCCATATAAAATGCAAAAAAAAATGTTAAATAATTAACTTTACCGGTTCAGCAGGTAACTTGTTAAATTTGTGTACATCGATACAACTTTTAGGAGTATATAACCTACATTGATATTTTTGAGTTATATAGCCTACATTGGGACAAAAATGAAAGTATATGACCTATTTATGGCTTTAACCCAAAAAAATAAAGAATGAAAAATGAAGAAAATCTGAACTTTGAAACATAAGAGAAATCGGATTCAGAAGCAGAGTTTATTATGGTTTATTTTCTGTAAGAAAAACAGAGCAGGGTGAAAGAGTGAATTTGCGAGTTTTAATTTTGGATGTGCATATTTACATTATATTATATTATATTATATTATAGTATACCTATATCTAAAAGACATAGGGTAAATGAATAGTACTCAAGGGTACTTTCGACTTTTCGCATTTTGTTTTCCAAATTGAACAACAAAACCCCACACCTTATCCAAAAAATCAAACCCACCCCCCAAACAGAGGGATAAAATGTCAAATACCCATTCTAATAAAAAAAAAATTTAAACAAACTGCACTCAAATATTCAACGGGCCATATCTCCGCGCTCGCAACGAGTTAAATTTTTCCGCCACCATCGTTAAACTCGAAATAATTTTAGGAACACAATGTCACTAGCTATACGCAAAACGGACACTTTTTAAAAAACGCTAAATATTTTGGGTACTTTTCATACACATTAATTCTCCGTTAAATTTTTAAAAGTCGACAATTCCATAGCGAAACGCGGAGATGCACATATATTGTTAATTTAAAATAACATTTAAATCTTTCACTGGTTATACCTTTTAGTTCGACTCGAGTTGCACTTCAACGACATCATCGTTAACCACAAAATGATTTTACAAACTAAACGCAATAAAATACATTGAAAACCGAACCCCCGCCGCGAAGCGATGGCTCGAACACTAGTATTAACTAACACACAAAAGTTATGAATAGTACTGTGGGAATTTTCGACTTTTCACCTTTTTTTAATTTTTTTATTTTAACTAAATTTCATTTTACCAACAAAAGCACCCACACTTTTTTGAAAAATTCAAATCGACCTCTTTTTGAGGGGGGTAAAGTGTCAAATAACCATTTTCATAAAAAATCTTAAATAAACTCCACCCAAATATTCAACGAGTCATATGTTCTCGCTCGCAACGAGTTAAATTTTTCTGACACCATCGTTAAACTCGAAATAATTTTAGGAACACAATGTCACTAGCTATACGCAAAACGGACGCTTTTTAAAAAACGGTAAATATTTGGGGTACTTTTCATACACGTTGATTTTGCGTTAAATTTTTAAAAGTCGACAATTCCATAGCGAAACGCGGAGATGCACATATATTGTTAATTTAAAATAACATTTAAATCTCTCACTGGTTATACCTTTTAGTTCGACTTGAGTTGCGCTTCAACGACATCATCGTTAGTCACAAAATAATTTTACTAAACGCAATAAAATACATTAAAAATCGAACCCCTGGCGCGAAGCGATGGTTCAATAACTAGTGGATCTCTATATGTAGGTATGTATGTATGTATGGTGCTTATTCCATTCCAATAGGCGAACGACGTTTATATTGCCGTTGAAATTATTCCATTACTAAAATAATTTATTAATGAGAAATTCTTGTAAACTCGTGATGTTTAACGAGACGCAGAAGTAAGTAACAATCAAAGTCATAGACTCATAGGTGTGTTATTCCTTTTTTTTTTTTTTTTTCGTCTCGATTGAGTATTTATAACGAGTATTAAACATCACTATCTTTGTTCTTGTTCATCGACATCTAAGTAATGTGTAAATTTAAACTACCTAATAACCTAGTATTATTACTCACTCTAATACATAAATAACAAATATAACAGAATTAACGTTTGAAAAAAAAAACTACTAATTTTTTTATTCATGTTTACCTTTTTTATAGTTCAAGCTTCTCTATTAAACACCTAAATAAATCTAAATAATTTAAATAAAGTACTCATTTCTCTCTTCTTATTTAATTGTCAAGTATTTCATTTGCTACTAACTAGTTTTACAAACATAGTTATATCATCCATATTTTCATCACATTAATTAACTCAATCAAAGTTTTTCTAGGTTTTACTCTTGCAAAATCGTGAATAAAAAATAGATTAATTTATATTAAGAAAGTAAACCTTTTATATACTTGGCCTTTTGCCTTAAAAAATGGAGAGTGATATGTACATATTTCATTATTGTTATGTACACACTGTAAAGCATGAAGATGTGTACATAACAATAATAGGTTGTGTACATATCATCACCCTTAAAAAATAATCAACCTTTTTAAATAATTCTTATGTAACGTACATGTTTCTTTTGTTTCTTTTTGCTTGAGTATTTAAAAAACTTTTTTTCCGGTCTTCATCCTTTGAATATGTCAATAACAAGTCAAAAGTGAAATTTGTCACTTACTCTTATATTTATTTAGAATTAAACTAAATTACCAAATGCATAAATTGCATAAAAGGATTTAATTTGTTTTTTTTTAAAGGAAAGTTGTTGACATCGAATACTCTCATTTGTCACGCATGAACGTACTTTCGGACATGAAATTCGAACGCATTACAAGGATCTGAGTTCTGAATACGGGTCGTTAAAACCTTCCCCGGGACATCCGGCTTCAGAAAATAAATTCCACGGATATTTTTAAGGGGAGAGACTCGAATCTGAGACCTACTCACCTCATCTCAATGCACAAGTGCAAAGGAGTGAACCACTGAACCCACTAAGATGAGTTCAGATTTAATTTGCTTTTAAAAAATAATAAAAATAATAATAGGATAGGATGTATGTAAACTACCAAATGGAGTACATATTGACCATAACTTAAAATAAATGCATCAACCTCATTTAAATCTCTATCTTCTCGACTATATATTAAAAGAAATATTTAATAAAATAATTATTTGATTTAAGATTAATTTTCAATCATTGGATTAGATAATTATAATTAATACACTTTTTCTGTGAAAAAATATAAATATATAAAAAAGGAACACCATTCATCAAAAAATGAAGGGTTCCAAAACAGAATTACAATATCGAAGTTATTGTCTCGGCTAACAATCTTACAACCAACATCTACTGACAAAAAAAAATAAAACATCTAAGCCGGATGACACAATAAAATTTGGTTGTGCTCCCATATCTAAGATTGAAGACTATAACAAAGATTGAGAGTAGACACCCAAAGGAAAACTATTTTACGACTTGTAGCCACTAGCTTGTACGGATTGGAAAGAGTAGTGCTTCAAAATTTCAATCATAGAAGATTGTGAGACTTCATTAACCAAAGGTTCCTAAATTGCCAAAACTTGAACTTGAAAGATATTGACCATTGAACCCGTCATACGGCCTCTTGAATTGTGCGCGGATGTTCCATACTCACTGTATGGACTTGTTGCTATGCAACTCATCCTTAGCCATATTTTCCATCAAAATACCAAAGTTGATCAACTCTTCTTTAAAAGTTAACTTTTTTGATCCCACAACCGACTTCTTTACATTTTGAAGATTCTTGGAACCTTGTAAAATTACATGGTTTATTTCACTCGACGTATCAAATAAACTATAAGTATTGTACACCTCTTCGGTCCACTCCTTTGACTCGACATGGTTTAATACACTTATAATCTAGATTCATTTAAAAAAATTTGACTTATAGTGATATAACCAAAAATTTATATTTCAATTATCAAAAATGTCCCATCAAAATAATTAATTAATATATCCGAGAAGATTGGATATAACCCAATCTCTAACGTGAAAACAAAATGATTAATTTACATTAAGGGATAAATAAAATGAATCAATCTATAAATTTTAATAAATGAATATGTTAAATCCAAGTTGATCCAAAACTTTTGTGAATTTGATGACGTATATGACGAGTATAATTAAAAATCGTGTCAGATCCCGTCAATTGTGAAAGTATTTAGCTAACAACAACAACAACAGAACAGAACATGGTATGGGGTTACTTGCTATAGTTAGTAGATTGATGAATGTTGAGATGTTATTGAGTAGGTACTTGCTATATGGAGGAGTACGTTTGCTTTTTTGAATATTGCTTACAATGGCACCTAAGGTGAGTATTACTTAGACGACTTGTATCGAGGATAAGACACGGCGTGTCTTGCCGAGCTGGAGGGGAAGAAACGCCGGTCGTCGGCGTATCAAGGCGGCTCTTAGTGGCGTGTCTCCGGCGTGAGTTCGAAAGTGACGAGGGGAAGAAACACACGTTTCTTTTTTTTTAATTGTTTATTAATTTAAAAATATTATTTTCATCCCCTTTTAATACTTAACTCAATTATATTCTAACACATCATCATAATACTCCCAACCAACACAAAAAAGAAACACCACCACTACTCCACTCAAAAAAGAAACACGTCATACTCATCCAAAAAGTGCAAAAAGGCAAGTGACACGAGCAAGAAACGCCCCAACCAATACAAGTGATCTTAGTGTTAGAGATGGAAAACGTGTTTATATGTTTATGACAACTATCTATATAGTCATATAAAGCTCTAAAATGATGATGTCATCATTAAGCTAATTACCCTTTAATTTCATAATGATGATTTCATAATTTTATATTGATTTAATTAAACAAATAATACGAAATCTTTTACAAAAAAAAAAATACTAATCTCTCATAAATTGTAAAATCTTCTACAGAACACCTAAATTTTAAAGCATATTATACAACTTTTATATAATAATTGTATTTTAATTTTCTAAAAAAATTTAAAAGACATTTATTATTACAAATAATAATTATTATTATTAAAAATATAAATACTCAATTTTGAGCGAGCTTTATTATTATTATTATTTACCTTTAATATAATAATTATAATTATTATATTATTAATATTCAAATATGAATTCTTTTTACGAAATTAACTACGTTACATATGTATGCGAAAATACAAGTCTCTATATATTTGTAAAAATAACGACAAGTTTCTTAGTCAAACGGGTCATTAAAATAAATGACTTTAGCATTTATGTTCACTTAATATCTAAAACATGTCATTAAATTGTTTCGTTTAAACAAACCTGTGATTTCACGGATCTTCTCAATTATATGTGTATATCAATTGTGATGCTAAATGCAATTGGGGATAATAATCATGTGATTGACTTGTGTTATATTCTGTCTTGTGCTTATGATATGTATAAGATATATGCTATCTTATGTAAGTGAAGTAACTGCGATAGATAATGGCTAGGTGTGGTTACACACGACTATGTGCGATAATGCGTGGCTGTGAGTAGGGATGACAATGGATCGAGTGAACCTATATTCATATCCATATCCATTTAATTATAAGAATCCATATTCATATCTATATTCATATCCATTTAAATATAATTCATCCATCCAAATCTATATCCATCGAATAGATAATTGTATTCGTTTAGTTGAATTTTAAGTAGAGGAAAATTAAACATATCTTGAAATGATTGGCTTATTAAGCCGTTGTAATCTTTGGTTGTATTACCTCTAGCATATTGTTAGAGGTTCTTTTTGTTTGAATAAAAATTTATGCCGTTCCACAAAAAAAAAAAAAAAAAAAAATCAGATGAAGCGGTTAAATGAATATCCGTTGGATGTTAAATTTTTCTAAAAATATTCCTATTATCAAATGAAACCATCAATTATTTTTAACAAATATATGTAACTAGTTTTTTAACCCTCGCTTCGCGCCGGGGTTCGGTTTCCAATGTATTTTATTGCGTTTATTTTGCAAAATTATTTCGTGGCTAACGATGATGTCGTTGAAGCGCAACTCGAGTCGAACAAAAAGGTATAACCCGTCAAAGATTTAGATGTTATCTTAAATTAACAATATATGTGTATTTTAGCGTTCCGCTATGGAGTTGTTGACTTTTTAAAATTTAACGCAATTAACTCGTTAGCTTATATTAACACTCCGTATGATTTAAGAATAGAATATTTACTGAGTAATATAAAAAAATTACTAAATAATTTTTTAAAAAATAATAAGACCCATATGTATGTGTTATTAATAGATAAAAATAGTTGCGGAGCCCGTGAGGAAAAAAAATCAACGTGTATGAAAGGTCGACTCAAATATTTAGCGTTTTTTAAAAAGCGTCCGTTTTGCATGTAGTTAGTGACATTGTGTTCGTAAAGTTATTTCGAGCTTAACGATGATGTCGGAAAAATTTAACTCGTTGCAGGCGAGAAGATATAACCCGTTGAATATTTGAGTGGAGTTTATTTAAGATTTTTTATGAAAATGTTGATTTGACACTTTACCCCCTGTTTGGGGGGTCGGTTTTAATTTTTTTTAAAATGTGGGGGGTGTTTGTGGTGAAATAGAATTTAGTTAAAAGGAAAAAAAAAAGGTGAAAGGACAAAAATGCCCTCGGTACTATTAATGGATTTTGACTAATATAGTTAACTAGTTTTCGAACCCTCGCTTCGCGCCGGGGGTTTGGTTTTCAATGTATTTTATTGCGTTTAGTTTGTAATATTATTTTGTGGCTAACGATGAGGTCGTTGAAGCGTAACTCGAGTCGAACGAAAAGGTATAACCCACGAAAGATTTAAATGTTATTTTAAATTAACAATATATGTGCATCTCCGCGTTTCGCTATGGAATTTTCGACTTTTAAAAATTTAACGCAAAATCAACATGTATGTAAAGTACCTCAAATTTTTAGTGTTTTTTAAAAGAGTCCGTTTTGCGTATAGTTAGTGACATTGTGTTTCTAAAATTATTTCGAGTTTGACGATGGTGTCGGAAAAATTTAACTCGTTGCGAGCGAGAAGATATGACCCGTTGAATATTTGGGTGGAGTTTATGTAAGATTTTTTATGAAAATAGTTATTTGACAGTTTACCCCCTATTTAGGGGGTCGTTTTGAATTTTTGAAAAAATTGTACGGGGCTTTGTTGAAGTAGTGAAATTTAGTTAAAATTTTAAAAAAGTAAAATGACGAAAATACCCCTGATTACTATTCACCATTTTTGTCTATTAGATAATATAGTAATAGTAATATGGTAATATGTACGATATATATGAATTTAATACTATTTACATAGTTGTATCTTCACAATATATATTTTTGATAGCATTGTAACAGTTTATTGTCTACACATACAAGGATTTGTAAACATAAACACATATATATAAGTAAATATGTACATATTTATATGTATCTATGTATTTCGGGTGATTAATTAATATATCCATGGATGAAAATTTTCATCCATACATGATCCGCTACTGTTTTTTTTTTTTTTTTTTAAAGGCAAGTTGTTGGAATCGAATACTCTCATTTGCCACGCACGCACGCACTTTCGGGCAGGAAACTCGAACCGCATTACAGGGATCCGAACCTTATATCATCCCGAGGGGCAGGCGGTCGGACCCGAGTCTTGAATACGGGTCGGTAAAATCTTCCCCGGGACAATTCGGCTTTCAGGAAATAAATCTCACGAATATTTTTAAGGGGGGACTCGAACATGAGACCTCCCCACCCCTATCCTAATGCACAAGTGCAAAGGGTGAACCAATGGATCACAAGGGTGGGTTCTGATCTGCTACTATTTTACATCATCGATCCACATCCATATCCATATTCACTTATTATCCATTTATATCATCCATATCCATTTAAATGGATCGGATCGGATGGATATTTGATGGATCGGACATCCATGTGCAATGATGTGTGGCTATGTGTGATTACTCGCGGCAATGTGCGATGATGTGTGGCTATGGGCGATTACACGAGGCTAAGTACGAATTAGATGTAGCATAAGCAAAATTATATTATGAGTGGGGGTTATGAGGCGACTTGGGATTGGTATGCAATGTGATGGATTAATATGTTGCGCGTATGACATTATTGTTTAATATATTGTGTTACTAACCAATTTGCATTCACTAAGCTTCGCTTACGTTTTTAGTATTTTCCCCATTTACAGGTGCAAGTGGCAACGATAAGGGTATGCTCTCCGAGTGAAGCTAGACACATTGTAGACTTTGCAAGTTGTGGGTTAAGGATAAGAGGTAGATACCTTGATAGAGTAGAAGTCCCTAGATCATGCTCATGATGCGTTTCGTAACTTGTTTAACCGAACTTGTCTACCATGCCACGAATGGAGTTGTTCCATGACCATCTTCCACTAAGACCATGTTCCAAATTATGAACCCTTGATGCAACAATACAACACTGATCCGATTCCAGAGCAAACAAACGGGGGAAGATGGTTTTTAAGTTAGCTGAACTATTAAGTAGCCAAACATCTTTCCAGAAATAGGTATATATTCCATTGCCTACTTTTCAGAGTGAATGAGGTGAGGAATGGAATTCCTGTTTTATCTATCTCATGGCCAGACTTCATAATTTTACTTCACACTGATGAGGGTGCAGCTGATGAACCACCTTCACATAAACCGGCATTATTACCATATATAGAACGAATAATGCTTGCCCAAAATGAGTTATTCTCCCTTTCAAACCTCCACCATCATTTTGTGAGTAAACTAAGATTTTCAACCTCCACCTCCACATTGTGAGTTGCTCTTGATTGGTTGTAAATGTAATGATGTTGGAGTCATAAATGGTTGAATGGTGTTGGTTAAATATGCAGAAAGTTTAAGATTTTTGTGTGTGTGTATTTTCGGGTAAATTGTGTGATTTCGGTTCGCTCAAATTCAGGCAAGTTGTGACCCACATTCAAAGTTGAGTTGTTAAAATTGTTCATTTATTTAACATGAAAGGAGTAATTTATATGTTTGCGGTTCAAATAGTCGAGGTTTGTTCTCTCAAAAGCGTGCGGGCCAAAAGTGTCAAATTGGTTAGCTATGATCCCATTGGGATCTATTAGATCTCACTTGGTGAAGCACAAAACTTTTGGTCAAAAATCCCTTTAGAATCTGTTAGATCTCACTTGAAGAAACTCAAATATTTAAGACAGAACTCTTGATCCCATTGGAATCTCTTGAACCATTTTTTTTTTCTTTTTGTCATTTTCAGGTTTGAAGTCGAGGTCGTTTCATTTTAGCTTTATATTCTTGTTGCTAATTGATAGATGATTTGGTAGCTTTCTTTTTGGACAGTCACCTGTTTTTAATTACTCTTCTTGGCACATAAAAAGAATTTTAATATAGTATTCATCAAAGTACATGAATGTGCACAAGGAACAAACCTTGCCACTTGATAGCTCAAAACATTGACCTAAAAACAAACCCAAAGGGACCAAAAGAGTGCACAGAGAGCATTCAAGAAAACAAAATCAAAGCATCCCTAAACTGAATAAGGCTAACACCATACAAATTTAACTTCATAACACAGTACTCGCTATCTCCTTAACATAAGCCCTAATTAACTACGCATTCCAATAACTATCAATTAGCCTATATAAAATAATATTAATAGATTTACAAATAAAATACTATTTTAATAACCGCCAAGAACTTCAAGACGTCATAACACACACAAAAACACACCCCCAATATAACAACAATAAGAGAGAAGACATCGGGAGTGGGTTCGGAATTCGAAATGGGTTTAGCATCGATCTTTTTGAGCTTCAGCGGGTACACCCTAGGCATGTTGATCACTGTTGATGGTGCTGATTCATTGAGCGTGCAAAAATTAATACAAAGCTGCCCCTTTCCATCAATAGTGGCTTCAACCTTGTCATGAAGATAAGGAATGCTTGGAATTGTAACCAACAGTTTGGGGGTTGGCTCGGCAGAACGCTCATCTTTCGCGATCCCGGATACTACTACGAGATCACCGACGACAAATACACTGATGTGGTCCTTTTCGATACGACCTAAGTCAGCACTAACGCACACCCTTGTAGGGTGAAGGCTCACTGTCATGCCTTGATTGAGTATGTTCTGATATTTACCCTCAAACACGTCAGCAGTCATACCTGATCACGCGTATATATATTATAAAATAACGCATTCATGTAATATTCTCCAACAATTATACTATCTCACAAACATAGAAGTAAAGAAATTAAGTAGCTACCTTGAATTAAAGGGATGACATTTTTAGGAAGGTCATCAAGGAAATCTTTGAATCTGTAACCCCAAAGTATCAGAAAATTCGGTGTGTAACCTCCTACAGTAGAAACTTCATGTAATACCTTAACCATGCTTTCATCAGGCAACTTATGAAGCAGTTCTGTTCATATAAAAATCATATTACTTAAATTTCATCTGTTAGGTTCACCATTTTAGTATTGATACTTGATAACTTAATATAATTCGTGGTAGATCGATTTTGCTATCAAACTGAAAATAAATTAAGAGCAGGGGATGGAAAATAAGAACCAATAGAGGAAGAAGCTGTAATAGTTCATAACAATAATTACTGTTACATGATTTAATTTTCCACAGCTTGCCTAAACTATTCTAACTAACAACAAAAACATAGAATTGGAGTAAGCCATCAATCAAGGGTATATTAGTCAATTTATGTGGATTTATCATTAAGGGTATGTCCAACAATAATCGATGATAGATAAACAAGAAAAATATAATTAACCATGGTACAGCGGCCTGATTTCATCGACGGGAGGATTTTCTTCAGCACAAGACTTCATTTTTTCCACGGCCTCCATGATATTCCCCATCATTACTGATTATGATTTATAACAAGGATAGTCAAGTAAGTTATTACTCCAATTTAGTCGCAAATAAAAAAAATTGATAAAAATAGTAAGAACTGTAAATATACCTTGGCCAGGTGTAGGACTGAATAAATCAGTAAAGAAATCTTTAATGTTTACAATGAAACTTAGCATTAGCATTTTTCAAACTTTATTTTGTGCACAAATACCATACAATACCGATAGAAATTACTATTAAATTTAGTTTTTGGTGGTAACTCCGATTCCTTGTTGGCGTTGTTGTCTGGATTAGCAATGGTGCTATAATTAGCACGCAAACAACGAAAATGATGATGAGGTTTCGACGTTAAGTAACGTTCAAACCCAAACCCTAATTGCTGTTGAGATCTTGACAATCTCATGATTTGATTTCCAGATTTCAACAAATTGTTGTCTGCATTAGCAACGGTGCTATGATGAAGGTGAGCTTTTGATGTTAAGTAACGTTCAAACCCAAGCCCTAATTGTTGCTGAGATGTTGACAATCCAATGATTTGTTTTCCATATTGCAATAAAGCCCTCTTCATTTTTCTGTAGATTATGAAACTTTATCCCGGTAAACACGCATATGCGTATAAGGAGGAAGGCGATCCATTTTTAAAATTCCCAAAAAGTTGGGGTTAGATAGTTTTCTTTTCCCACAAGACTGTACGGCACTGCTGTATTTACTTATTTATTTTATTTATTTATGTTTTAAAAACGAAAAGCATCAAAAACTACGGAGTATTTTAATTTGGCGCATTTTCACGGGACATAGATAAGTTAATCTTAAATTCAATTCAATTAATTTTTAAAGAAAATATATATCAAAAACAACAACAAAATGAAAAAAGTTAAGGCTAGAGACCTTTCGGATGCTGTGGAGGTTGGTTCGACGGGGCTTTCTGATGATGAGGTTGGTTTGACGGATGCTATGTAGGACAGGGCGGGACATCCGCCCGAGCTGGATTTTGGGAAGAAAAAAAATTACACTAAAGAAGATAACTTACGAGCTAAGAGGCCATAAAATTCATATCCAAATCAAAAACAAAAAACAGTGTCATAGAACTCAAAAAAACAAATCGTTCTGACTTTTTACATAATCAGCAGCCAAAAGAGTTAAACCTTGACCGAGTTTTGACCCAAGTTGCCGAGTTTTGGATTGAGTTGTCGAGTTTTAACCCAAGTTGACTTTTTACCCGAGTTGCTGAGTGTTGAACCAAGTTGCCGAGTTTTAGACCGAGTTGCTGAGAAACTCGGTCATTGACCGAGTTAGAGTTCACCTCACGGTGAGCAATTGAAACCGATATCTCTCCGAGAATCTCCCCGAGATATGCCGAGTTTTACAACAATGATTGCAACCTATGATGTACTGAACTCATGTGATCCATGACACCCTTCTTAAAATAACTAGCACCCACTACATAATTGATATCAAACTAAAGTACATCTATAAATGTTAGATATAAAACCAATTTATTTATACATATGTTCTCAATTACAGTAAGTTACAATATCATGTATTATGGGCGGGTAGCCTATGAGGAAATGTACACTGCTAATGGCTTCCTGAATAAATTAGTAAATAAACCTTTGAAAAACAGAGGAGGTTTTGGTTGTAATTCCGATTCATTGTAGGTGTTATCGAGCCCAAATTCAATTACTAAGAATCAAACCAAGGTCGAGTGGAATGAAGTTGATGCTATTGATTTGTTTTGGAGACCTTACGTTCGTTTTCCATTTGAAAATATCATTTCTAATGGTCAATCACCACGTTCCAGTCTTGAACCTTCGAATTACCTTTAGCCAAGTGTTGAGAATGATTTAAATTAGCTTGAATACGTGATACAATAACAATATGCTCTCAAAAAGTCCAGGTTTAACAACCTTCAAATGAAAACCAAAGCCCCTATTTATAGGTTTTTTAAATATACGCGGACTGCGCATAAACATCAACGAATCCTGCGCATCATTCGCTAACTAATGCGGACACATGTCAATTTGATAGTTCATTTTTGATGGGTATAATTTGGACATAATTTTAAAATACAAAGAACAATTCAAAAACAGCTAAACCTTCTTAAGGGGAATAAATGATGTACTTTTGGTGAACAATCTCTTCAAGGAGATGCGAGTAAGTGTATGAAAAAACAATAGATCAAAACAGCGTGTATGGCAATTTCTAAAAAAATCTAAAGTCAAAACTTGAAAAAATACATAGCTAGAGGAAAGACAAACTGTAACTAGAATACCGTATTAGATCACAAAAACGTTAACTCAGAATTCATATCAAAGTCATATCGAGATAAGTCTGTAGTAAGGAAAGTCATATGATAAATATGACAGCAGAACATAAAGCACTTGATCATCCACATCTGCGCATAATAATCATCTTCAATTGGCTTTCTGATAAAATAAAGTACAAAGATAACGAAAAAGATTGCCAACCAACAAGTAACTCCCAGGGTAAAGCAATTACAAATATACATAGGTACAATAAGACAAACAGTATTCAGAATACTGAATCTGATCAATAAAACATTAACTCAAAACATATATCAAAAAGTATCAAGATAAGTTCGTACCAAAGAATACAAACAACGAGTTTCATTCGTATCTGTTGAAACACATATATTGATTGTTCCATGTGAAGTCATATGACAAATATTAACAGATACTAGAAATGATTATTTATTTATGATAAATAAAGTAAAGAATAAACCTTCTTTCACACAATTTTCTGGAATTGACCCAGCATTTGACTCACTGCATCAACTGTCAACCAGGTAGAGAGAATTAGCAAGAACAACGATCCAATCACTTTGGTTTTATCTCAACCTGCCGGCCACATAATTTCAAAAAAGATTATTCATCATATCCACGTTGAATGACCAATCCTCTCATCAACGCATCAAAACAGCTACTAATTAAGACAGTTTCAAAATCGTAAGTCAGACCTCGCGAAATACTTCAAAAGAAGTAAAAAGGTTGACCATGGTGATCTCTATCTTTTATACCACACTCGACTGAACTTTGCAATAACAGAACTCTATTTTTCAGAAGAAAAAAAACTTCTCAAATAGGGCATAGTTTGACATTAAAAGTCAGAAAGGAAGGGTTTGGCTATCAAACTAGCATGAAAATGCACATGACTCGATTAAATATTCTTTTTCTTACAAAAATATCTTTAAGATGATAGATTTTTAAAATACAAAGATCAATTTATATTTGTTGAAACACGTATATTGATGATTGTTCCATGTGAAGTCGTACGACAGTTGAACATAAAGCACTCGCTCATCCACATCTGCAAAACTGCAATTAAATCATATCTTCAGATGGCATTCTATAGGTGATTCTGATTAGAAAAAATCCAACATAATATTCAGATAGTAGAATCCGAATAATAAGGGAATGTTCAAGAGCTAGGCAACCGAAAATCTTTTCATAAGTCAAACAATTTAGTGATACAGATGATAACCTGTTGTCATTTCAATTATAACTCCTTTTAGTACCTGCAGACTCAAATACAATACTAGACCCCTCGTTTAACTCAAAAACAATATCGCACCGACAAATTACAAATATCACAATTGTAGATAGACTATGGAAATGATTATTATTATAAATAAAGTAAAGAATAAACCTTTTCACACACAATTCCTTGCACAAGCCAGCATTTGAATCATTATATAACTCTCAACTATGTAGAGAAGATTAGCTAACAGATAGGAGTTAGCTGTCTTTATATCATCTGCAAATATTTTGTTGTTGATAAATCATGAGCACCGTTGTTTTTGAAATGCTGTTTATATGCTTCAAAAGTATTCATTCTACTTTGTCAGAAACCGAGTACAGTAAGTGATTAAAGGACCAATAAGAAATTGAAGACTTCAATAGTGTTTATGCTAATAGAAAACGATACCGGAAAAAGTAACAATCAACAACAACAGCAAGAAGAACGATCTAATTACTTCATGAACAACCGCCACTGAACTTTGTGATAACTGATAACAGATATAGAGTTTCATAAAAACCAACAGAAGCCTATTTTCTAAAATTTAAAGAACCTCTAAGATACCAGCCATTCTGATAGTCATTGTTATCGGAACCTGTCAAAGCAACACCAAACGGTCCGTTGCTGGTTTTAATATCTAAAAACGACTCAGTTTGGAACATTCAACAATAACAACAAAAAGACCTTACAATGGGTACACAACAAAACACGAACATCTAATGAGTTCAAACGGCACGGTTTGACATTAAATGCCGAAAGATTTGGGTATCAAATTAGCATTGAAATCACATTAACTAATTAAAATTTCATTTTTGACCAAAATATAAATTTGACATTGACATAATTATAAAATACAAAGATAAATTCAAAAACAGCAAAACCTTCTTGATGTGAATAAATGATAACGCAAAAGATTATTCATCAATTTCTGGTGAACAAGCTCTTCAAGGAACTGCAAGTATCCAAAGTCAATCCTTGAAAAGTACAAACAGTAAACGGAATACCATATTAGATCACAAAAACGTTAACTCAAAATTAATATCAAAGTGGTATAAAGATAAGTTCATATTAAGGAAAGTCATATGACAAATATGACAGCAAAACATAAAGCATTCGATCATCCACACCTGCACCCAATAATCCCTACAAGCAACTGCAAGACAAACTGTATTCAGAATACAGTAGTAGATCACAAAAATATTGACTCCGAATTTATATCAAAGTAGTATCGAGATAAATCTGTACCAAAGAAAACCGCAACGAGTTGAGCAGTTGAATCTGTTGAAACACGGATATTGATTGTTCCATGTGAAATCATATATATGACGGTTGAACACAAAGCACTCGATCATCCACATAATAATCATCTTCATTTGGCATTCTCCAGGTGATACAGATTTAGGTCATATATTAGTCGAACATATTTAATGATAAAAATGATAACCAGTTGTCATTTCAGAAATAGCTCCCTTTAAAACCTGCAAACTCATATACGATAGTAGACTCGTTGAAATCAAAATCAAAATCAAAAATGATATTGAAACTACAAGTTAAAAATGTCACAAACACAGATAGAACATGGAAATGATTATTTATGATTAATAAAGTAAAAAATAAACCTATTTTCACACAATTTCATTAATCAACCCAGCATTTAAATTATTGCATCAACCGTCAACCATGTAGAGAGCATTCGCTGCAACAAATTTGAGCCGTCTTTCGTATATTTCGTATCTGTTGAAACACATATATTGATAGTTCCACGTGTAGTCATATCTTGATAGTAGAACATAAATCACTCGATGATCCGCATCTGAAATAAACATCATCGATTGGCATACTCCAGGTGATTCTGATAAAATAAATCCAACGTAAAGCTGCTACAAATTTAGTTCATATACTAGAATTGGGATGAACAAGGGAACATTTCAAGAGCTAGACAACACACACTGTCTCATTAGTCGAATGGATTTAGTGATACAAATGATAACCATTTTTCATTTCAAAACCAACAAGAACAATAATACCTACAAATGCAATGACGAAAACTACAGAAGCAAATAGAGAACACGATTAGAATGTTCTGTGTATACAGAAACAAAACACAATATATGGCGACTTTTATCTATTTTATTTCTAAAGATCGGAAAAGATATTAATATTAAAAAAAAAAACCCAAAAATTAGAACGTTAAACTTAACTGCTTTAAATATATTAATAACTTCTTTAAGTAATAGAAGTAATAGAACCCTAATTCGGTAAACAAAAGAAACAATATTTTTGTGTAAGAAAGAGAAGAAACCCTGGGTTAAAGTTGGTAAAAAGAAAAACAGATTGACCAAAGACACCACAACGAGTTTGAGCAGCCGTTTGTATCGATTGAGACACAAATAATGATTGTTCCATGTGAAATATATATGACGGTTGAATACAAAGCACTCGATCATGGACATATACAATAATCATCTTCATTTGGCATTCTCGGGTGATTGCTATAATATAAATACAACGTACCTTTTGAGTGAGATTTTGAGAAGAGTTGCTCTTTGGAGAGCACAGTACGATGAATTTAACCACATACATGTTTCTTATAAACAACCACACTAAACTTTGTGATAACATATATAGAGATATAGATTCAAAAAACCAACAGAACCCTAATTAAAGCAACACCAAAATGAGTCAGTACTTGGGGGCTTTAACATTTAAAAACGAGTCAGTTTGGATCAAGGTTGCAAAAAACGTGAGACGGGGTCGAGACGATCGGGTCCGAAAAAGGTCGAGACGTTCGAGACGGGGTCGAGACGGGGGTCGAGACGGACGTTGACCAAAGTTGACTTTTAAATATATAAGTATAAAAATGCATATATGTATACATATTTTAAAGCTAAAAACTTTAATTAATTAATTTGTGCCCATAATTGCTATCATCGTTAATTTAATACAAAAAATTCAAACTAAAATACGATATATTTTACCAATTTTGCCGATTTTCTTTTTTTTCTAATTTTTGACCGACTTTGACCCGATTTTTTCAACTTTGACCCGAATTTTGACCGTTGACTGTCATATTAGACGGTTTTCTTCAAGACGGGACGGACTAGTCACCAAAACGTCGAGACGGGCGTCGAGACGGCCCGAGACGGGGTGTTTTGCAACAGTGGTTTGGATCATTCTACACAAGTAACCTAGAAATGGTATTTTCTCTCTCCTAAAAGGGCGATCCGGCCACTGTTCACCGTCGAATATTTAGTTTTTTCTTTTGATTTTTGTATCTCACCACCCCCGCCAATCGATTCAGACATACTCGAATTGCAAAACCTGAAATTTTCATTCAGTTCCGACCACCACTGCCATCCCACGCGCCACCTTGTTCCGCTGCCGGTATTCCACGCGCCGGCGCGTGAGCCTCTGTTCCACCGCCGTTCGCTGCAGTTTTCTTCCAGTTCGACTGTCTTGGATCTCCGACCAAAACCCTGGTGAGTATTGGTCTGATTTGTTGCTTTCAAATTTGAGTTATAGTTCGATCCTGCTATCTCTGCTATTGCTATCTGCTGTGTATCATGGTGTCCAAGAAGAAGAAAAAGTACCAAGATTTAACGGCGACTGCTACTAGGGTTTTTCGAAACCGATCGGTTAGTCGTGGAATAGCGGATGCGGCTTCTAAAAGTGGAGAAGTGTCTTCATCTAATTCTGATGGGGATCGTTCATCTCAGATTATGGATGATGTCGTACGTTCCAATCTGATGGGAGATGAAGTTGATCAGCCAAATAAGAACGAGGGAGATGTGCCAATTGATCAACCTGGGAAGGATAATCGTGATTCAGAGGGGATGATTCTGAAAACCTATAGTTCTAGAAAGAGGAAGGGTAAAGTGAACCAGCTGATTGATGTTGGGGATGGTCCGTCTAAAGAAAAGAAGAGTGCTCAATTTGTTCCTTATGCTGGTGATTCTTCTATTCCTGCTAATGAAAAAATACTCCTTGAAGTAATTAAAAAACTCAAGGGTAACAGGAAGAAAGATGGGTATGGTAAGAATTCTGCTGTAACTGATCATTCTATTGATGATATTGTAGCTAGTAACGATGATATTATTGCTAAATCTATTGGTGAAACAATTGCTGTTGCTAAATCGACTGTTTCTGCTAGTCCTGTTGTATTCTTTAAGAGTTCAAAAGATGGTAGTTATAATGAGGTTGATGTAAACCTAGTGGCTGTTGCTGAGAATGCTGTTAAGTTATTTAAGAATGATGGTATTAGAGAGTCAATTGTTGTTCCTGATGATTTCTCCCAATTTACATTGGGTGGCAATGTAACTTTAATAAATACGCAGGATAATAATAGTGGTGATAAAGATAATGTTGTTTCTGGGATTAAATCTACAACAATGGAAGGGGTTGAGACTAGTGAAGGGCAAGGCAATACAAATACTAAATTCCCAAGAGCATGGGTAAATCCAAACATCACTTTTGCTGACTTCTTAAAACAAAACAAAGATGAAGAAGAATTAAAAATGGAGTTCATTCCTCCTGTTTTAATGTCTAATGGTCAAAAGAGAGTAGTTTTCTCCGCTGAGGAGGTTAAGAAGGGCGGTAGTGCATTTTCTCTTCAATTATATGGGTATTTTATTGGAACTTCTATGGATTATAGGGTTGTTAATGCCCATCTAAGGAGAATGTGGCGGAGGTATGACCTTAAAGAAATCGTCAAAACAGCTGCAGGATTTTATTTATGCAAATTTAATAATGAAAAGGGTATGAAGGAGGTTCTTGAGAGTGGTCAATGGTTAGTTAATAATGTTCCTTTTTTCGTGAATCAGTGGGAACCTGGGGTTTGGCTTGAAAAAATTGAACCTGAAAAAGTTCCAATTTGGATTTGCATTCACAATATACCCATTGAACTATGGAGTGGCAGAAGTATAGGTAAACTTGTTAGTGGTATTGGTAGGCCTATGTTGATGGACAAAGTTACTTCAGAGAGATGTTTAAGTAAAAGTGGAAGACTAGGTTTTGCTAGATCTTGACTGAAGTCAATGCAGCTGATGACCTTCCTAGCTTTGTCGAATTTTCCTATCCTGTGATTGGTTCTTTTCCAGCCAAAGTGGGTAAACTTGAGGTGACTTATCAATGGAAACCGCCTTTATGCACTCATTGCAAAGTGTTTGGCCACTCTTTTAATACTTGTAAAATTAGGCCTAAAACAGAAGATGAAGTATCTGCACAAGTGTTAAAAGACGCTTTGAAAATCAACAATGATGGTGAAACAGTTGATTTAAATAACCAGTGTGTTGAGGACGGCTCTAAAGTTGTTGGTAAGAAAGGAAGGGTATTTCATAAGTTGAATTTTGATAATAATAAAAGTCAATGGAAGTCAACAGAAGCAAAAGGTATCAAACAAAATGCAGTAAGAATAATTATGGTATTAAATACAATATTGCTGTGGAGGAAACAAATTGGAATGTGGAGTCCCAGAAAAATCGAAATCATAATGTTTTAAGGAAAAGAGATAAAGGGAAGGGCATTGATGGTGAATGTAATAATTAGACATATTCCAAAGATAGAATTGAAACAAACAATCCTTTTTATGTATTAGTAGATGATGAGGGTAATGGTGATTGATGTTAAGTTTGATAATACTGCTCCGAAATCAGGGTATACTACATCTTGTTAGTCTCTTACTTTATATCTAGTATAGGTCCTCGAGTTTCGCTCAAATTAGTGTTACTCATGTTGTAATCCTCGTTGTATCATTTCCTTATCAATAAAATTATCTTGCTTTTCAAAAAAAAAAAAAAAAAAAAAAACATATTACATTTAGGGATGGCAATGGATGTTCCATCCATGGACATCCACCCGATCCGATCCATTTGTAATGGATATGGATGATGTAAATGGACGATTAACGGATATGGATATGGATATGGATGATCTAAATATTTCATGGATCGGATATGGATGATAATTTACCATCCACGGATATATCCATAATCACCCGAAATACATCTATATATACATATATACGTACTAAAATATAGGCATATACATCTACATATCAATATACATATACATATAACCTAAGAATTCTTAAATTATTAACGAAAATAAGGGTTGTGATAGTCACAATTATTAAATTGTTACTAACAATATTACAAGTTACATATTTAGATTAGTTTAAACGTATATTTACTTATATTATAACGTAATTTGCTCAATTAAATTTTAATCGGCAATAAATTTCAATCAAAACATGTGTAACGACTCAAAAACATAAAGATTAAATATTTACATTTGTTATAATCTATACTAAATTGATAAAATCATCGTTAGATTAACATTTCATTTGATATCCAATGAATATCTATTAACCCGCTTAATCCATCGGATATGGATATGGACGGATGAACTATAATTAAATGGATATGGATATGGATATGGATGAGCAAAAATTAAATGGATATGGATGTGGATATGGCATCATTCGATCCATATCCGATCCATTGCCATCCCTAATTACATTAACTTGAGTATATAACATAACATGAATATCAAATGTGTTCAGACAGACACAGTTTGACATTAAATGTCTGAAAGGAAAGGTTTGGGTATCTAATTGGCATGAAAAAACACATCAACTTACTTAACTTTTTTTTACAGAACAATCTTTTCCAAAGAATTTTAAATATACAAAGATCAAGATTAGAGAACAAGATTAGGATGTTCTGTGTATACAAAAACTAAACACAATATATAGCGACTTTTATCTATTCTATTTCTAGAGATCTTAAAAGATATAAATATAAACAAACCCCAATAATCTGATACGAGTTCAAGTGTGCAAAGCACGTGCAGTCAGTCAATGGAGTTCAGTCAGCTGCACGTGCTCAATCAACCAAATAACAGAATTAGTTGTTAGAGTGTAGTGATGTTGTAACTGTAAGATTGTTAGCTGTTAAGTAGCGATTAGCGATATAATAGAAGACATCAAAATTCAGTTGTAAGTTTCTTCTTCCCCAATTAAATTGTAATAACCCTAAATCAATAAAATAGTCGATTACACTCCAAAGCTTGTTCTTAATTCGTGGGCTTTCAGGTTAATCGATAGTTAACTCCGATCATAGATCCAGGTTAACGTATCAAGTGGTATCAGAGCGGACGATTCTGCGAACAATTTCAGTCTTGAACCAAGAAAAATGGTGGCTTCAACACGTTCTAATGCCGGAGGAGACGACGGAATGCCGGAATCCGTCAAAGCAGCAATTGCAGACTTAACGAGAGTAATTTCAGAGATGAGTTCTCAGTTCAACAACCGATTGGAAGGAGTTGCGCATTCAGACAATCGTAAGATTGATGATGTGATTATTCAACAACAATATTTGTCTTCAGAGGTCAATAAATTCAAGAATGGTGAAACCAGGGGAACAACTCAGTTGACTCGATTGACAAAATTGGACTTTCCATGTTTTGAAGGAGAAGATGTTAAAGGATGGCTGTATCGTTGCAATCAATACTTTGCAGTCGATCACGTTGAAGATGAAGAAAAGATTAGAATTGTTTCAATACACTTGTTTAAAAAAGCTCTTGTATGGCATCAACAGTACATGAAAAAGCATGGTCCAGATGTTGAATGGACAGATTATGAGGAGGCAATCTTGAAACGATTCGGAACTAGCATTGAGGATCCATTGGGTGAAATCAAAAACTTAAGGCATACAGGATCACTCCAGGCCTACAATGATGAATTCGAGGTGCTCCTAAATAAGGTAGACATAAGTGAGAAACAATCCATCAGTTGGCATCTAGCGGGTTTACAAAAGGAAATTGAAATGCCCGTTCGAATGTTTAAACCTAAATCGCTAGAAGATGCAATGAGTCTTGCAAGAATGCAAGAATGCAAGATGAGACGATTAATGTTTCAAGAAAAAGGTATTTACCACCACTTTTACCAACACCAAAGTCAACAACAAACTATTCTAAAATGAGAAGTGGGTATCCAATGACAAATACGACGAAGGTGACCAATAATTCTGCAAATACCAGCAACTAACTTGCCTTAACACCCTACAGTTCATCAACAAGAAATGGTGATCAAGTGCAAAACAGGAAAAGATTGTCTCAAAAGGAAATAGAGGAGAAAAGAGCCAAGGGTCAATGCTTCTATTGTGATCAACGATATGTTCCGGGTCACAAATGTCCGGGTCAACTTTATTCTTTAGAGGTACTGGCAAGGGAAGAAGATTATGAGCAGGAATCGGTGGTGGATTTGGAACCAAGTTTGGAACTTGAGGAGAACAATATGATTGAATCCACGGAATACGCACCTTACATATCGTTAAATGCTCTAACCGGGACTAACGCTTACCAAACGATGAGTGTCATGGGTCAAGTTAACAAACAAAACGTCCAAATCTTGATTGATTCAGGTAGCACCCACAACTTTTTGGATCAAGAAGTTGCTAAACGATTGGGATGCAAATTTGAAAATGTGCCACCAATGGCCGTATTTGTTCCTGGTGGTAACAACATGTTAAATGCATATGCGTGTGAACAAGTTAAGTGGTCCATTAATGGTGAAGAATTCTCGAGTGATGTCCTTGTATTGCCAATTGGAGGATGTGAGATGGTTTTAGGGATCCAGTGGTTGAAAACGCTTGGTGATATTGTATGGAACTTTGAAAAACTTCGAATGACATTCAAGTATGAAGGTAAAAGGGTAGAACTTCGTGGGAAAAAGTCTACTGCTCAGTGGGTCGATGGGAAAAAATACCAAGTTTGTGGACCAGCAGCAGGCCCAAATGAATGCAATGTTCGTTTGCGTATATCCAGCTCAATTATGGCAACTAGCAGGTCCAACAGAATCTGATCGTGCAGGTATACATAGTGTCCCTAAACTCAGTCAACTAATCAAGGAATTTGAAGATATTTTTGTTGTACCTTCTGGTTTACCACCTCAAAGAAACTTTGACCATCGTATACTATTAAGGGAGGGTACGCAACCAATTAACATACGCCCATATAGACATCCACCTTCACAAAAAGATGCGATCGAAACTATGGTTGCGGAGCTGTTGGAAACTGGGGTAACTCGACCGAGTCAAAGTCCCTTTTCTTCGCCCATTGTAATGGTAAAAAAAGAAGGATGGCATGTGGCGTATGTGTGTGGACTATAGGCAATTGAATAGTCACACAATTAAGGATCGTTGTCCAATTCCTATGATTGAGGAATTACTTGATGAGTTACACTGGTCAAAAGTGTTTTCTAAGTTAGATCTTCAATCCGGGTACCACCAAATTCGTATGTTTAAGACGACATAGCTAAAACCGCCTTTAGAACGCATGAGGGGCATTACGAGTTTTTGGTGATGCCATTTGGGCTAACTAATGCCCCATCCACGTTCCAAGCTTTGATGAACGACGTCTTAAAACTATTTTTGAGACGATTTACTCTCGTATTTTTCGATGATATTTTGGTATATAGTGCAAGTATGGATGAGCATGTGCAACACTTAAGATTGGTTTTGCAAGTTATCAGGCAAAATACTTCATATGCAAAGAAGTCGAAATGCACTTTTGGTACAGGAAGGGTAGAGTACCTTGGGCATGTGATTTCATCTGAGGGTGTCTTCACTGATCTGACTAAAATTGAGGCCATGGTCCAATGGCCCGAACCTAAAAATGTTAAGCAATTACGTGGGTTCCTTGGATTGACGGGATATTAATAGGCGTTTCATAAAGGGTTATGCCATTATTAGTCAACCTCTGACTAAATTGTTACGCAAAGATTCGTTTGATTGGAATGAAGAAGCTTCAAAAGCATTCCAAATTCTTAAACAACATGTGCAACAAGCTTCGGTATTGAGTCTTCCCGATTTTAATAAGGAGTTTATAGTTGAAATGGATGCTTCGGGGGTTGAAATTGGTGCCGTGTTACAACAAGACGGGCACCCTATTGCATTCATGATTAAGGCTCTATCTTTATGACACCAAGCACTTTCTACTTATGAACGAGAATTTTTGGCTATATTGCAAGCCTTAGAGAAATGGAAGGGGTATTTGTTGGACCGACACTTCAAAATTCAGACGGATCATGTGAGTCTCAAATACTTATTGGAGCAACGTTTGACCACACCTATCCAAATGAAATGGTTGCAAAAACTTGTTAGGTTTGATTATGAAATAATCTACAAGAAAGGAAGCGAAAGTGGGGCTGCGGATGCTTTATCACGAGCTCATAACCATGCTGAATTATTTCATATGTACACCCTGCTGATGTTACAGAAAGAGTTCGTGTAAGTGTCTTGAATGACGCTGATTTACAGCATATAGTTAGTAAAATACAAGCTGGTGAAACAGTTAAACATTTTACATTGCAAAATGATCAGCTGTATCGGAAGGGAAAACTAGTGGTTGGATATGATACATTACTTCGTACAGACATTATAAAGGCGTTTCATGATGAACCAAATGGAGGCCATTCTGGGGTAACTTCAACACTACAAAAGATTTCAACTTGTTTTTATTGTAAGCGGCTACAGAAACAAGTCAAGCAATACGTAAGAGAATGCACTATTTGTCAAAAATGTAAGTCGGATTTGAGCAGCTACCCAGGTTTACTACAACCATTACCAATTCCGACCACTGTTTGGACTGAAATTTCGATGGATTTCATTGAGGGGCTTCCTACTTAGAATGGTAAAACAACCATTTTTGTTGTAGTTGATCGGTTGAGCAAGTATGTACCGTTGACCCACCCATTCACTGCTATGAGTGTGCCTCAATGTTTTTTAAACAATGTTTATAAGTTGCACAGGTTACCCAAGGTTATTTTAAGTCACCGAGATCGAATTTTCATAAGTACGTTTTGGAAGGAACTTTTCAAACTGATGAAAGTAAACTTGCACCTTTCCACGGCGTATCACCCTCAAACCGACGGTCAAACCGAGGTGGTGAACAGTTGTTTAGAGTGTTACTTGCGGTGTATGTCTTGTGACAAGCCAAAAGATTGGGTTAAATGGATACCGTTGGCTGAATTTTGGTACAATACGAACTTCCATTCCGCAATCAATACAACCCCTTTCGAGGTTGTATATGGGCAACCACCACCACGTCCTATTGTGTCTACAGCAGGTGACAGCAGGGTGGAAGCTGTATATCGGTCATTGATAGCCCGGGAGAACGCAATTGCAGTTTTAAAGTTCCACCTTAAGCGTGCTCAAGATTGAATGAAAAATTTGGCAGATTCGAGATGCACTGATCGAACACTTACAGTGGGCAGTTGGGCATATGTCAAACTTCAGCCTCATCGACAAGTGACTTTACGTGCAGGGAAATACAACAAATTATCTCCGAAATATTATGGTCCATTTCAAGTTTGTGAACGAGTTGGACAAGTAGCATACAAACTGGTGCTACCAGAAATGGCACAAATACATCCTGTTTTTCACATCTCTCAGTTGAGAGAGCATAAGGGGCCAACACCAGTTACAAGGGGTTCCATCCCTCGGTTAAATGACAGTGGGTTAATTGAACCTGCACCTTTGAAAATTTTGGAACGAAAGCTGAAGAAGTTACATAATAGGTCTGCAGTTTATGGTTTGGTACAATGGCAAATTGGTAACTTGGAGGATGTCACTTGGGAATCTTTGGATGAATTGATGATTCGATTTCCAGATTTTGATGTTTTCGCTACCCATTCTTGAGGGCAAGAATGCTCTTAAGGAGGAAGGATTGATACGAGTTCAAGTGTGCAAAGCACGTGCAGTCAGTCAATGGAGTTCAGTCAGCTGCACGTGTTCAATCAACCAAATAACAGAATTAGTTGTTAGAGTGTAGTGATGTTGTAACTGTAAAATTGTTAGCTGTTAAGTAGCGATTAGCGATATAATAGAAGACATCAAAATTCAGTTGTAAGTTTCTTCTTCCCCAATTCAATTGTAATAACCCTAAATCAATAAAATAGTCGATTACACTCCAAAGCTTGTTCTTAATTCGTGGGCTTTCGGGTTAATCGATAGTTAACTCCGATCATAGATCCAGGTTAACGTATCAAAATCAGAACGTTAAACCTAACTGCTTTAAAAATCTCAATAACAGCTTCATCAAATATTAATAGAAGTAACAGAACCCTAATTCCATAAACAAAAAGAAAAATCTTTTTGTGTAAGAAAGAAAGAAAGAAAGAAAGAAAGAAAGAAGAGAAACCATAGATTAAAGCTGGTAAAAAAATTGACCTTTGTGATCTCTTTTATACTCTGCATCCAGTAATGAATTCCATGTGCAACCATACCTATTCAGTATGAACAACCAATATAATATATGCTATTGGAGTTTCATAAAGACCAATGAACAATCTTTAACAAAGAAAGACAAAAGAAATAAAGAAAGTATAATCCAAATCATTTTGTCAGTGGATATAAAGTTTCATAAAAACAACGGAACCCTAATTCGGATTAATAAACCATCATTGAGAAAGAAAGAGAGAAGAAAGAAAGAGAAAAACAAAAAAGAAATAAAGAAGCGAGAATGAAGAAAAATCTAACCTTTGAGACATAAGAGCAATCGGATTCATCAACGGTTTATTAGGGTTTATTTTGGTGTAAGAAAAACAGATCAAATGAAATAGTGAATTTGGGGGTTTGATTTTGAGTGTGCAGGTGTGCATATCGATCTCTATATATAGGTATGTATGTATGGGTTGGTGGATGAATGTCGGTTCCTGCTTATTCCATTCCCGTATATACTAATTGGCGAACGTTGTTTTATTGTCGTTTGTATTATTCCATTACAAAATACTTTATTTATTATTTTTTTTTGAACGCCGATTTTTTTGGCGATCATTTATTTCAACGACCCTCATCATTTGCACGTATCACACATGTTCGGGCGGAAACCCGAACCCGATCGACAGCTGCATGTAAACTTTGTGTTGCTAAGCAACCAACGACTCCACACCTAACCCGATAGTATCATGCATGACTATACTACGTCAATTGTCTCTATTAATAGTCAGATTCGAGCTTAACCCCCTTCAAACTCAAGGTAATAACACTTTGAGTCTCTAAGGACTCGAACGTGCGCCTTTTTTCTTCATATGTAGCTTCCACTTAGTAGACCCCAATAGCATTTACGGGCACGGTTCCCGTTGAACCAATGGCTCAATGGTTACATCACTATTTTTATTCATCATCATTTAGGTATTGTTTAAATTTAAACTAAAAAAAAAAGGGTAAACCGACCCTCTGGCGGCTCCATACCGACCGGTCTCACGGCACATGGGCAGGGATTGAAACCATGACCATCGCGGTATGCTGCATGTCCCTCAACCACTATGCTACCATCGCGGGGATACCTAGTGTTATTATTCTACTTGGGATGTTAGAATACAGAACCACAATACATATTTCCTGTTTGGGTAAAGATTGACTTGGATCAGAAGGGTTGACCTTCATCATTTCCATATTTAGCAAAGTCACAAGATAACAGTAATAGGATGCTTAACGGTTACTTCACAACAGCCATTTCCATATTTGTAAAAGGTGGTTCCAAAAAGTGTAATGGGGCCTAATCTTAAGTAGAATTAGCTGTTACAAGTGTTGTAGTATAAAAGAACACTCTTATATGTTCTTAGTTTTTAATACAATCTGTATCAATACTTCTATCAATACAAAGATCAAACTCTTACATTTTTAACATATCGAATTCATAGACTTAACATGGTATCAGAGCAGTGTGCTGATCGGGGATCATAGCAACACTTTTATGCCTCAATCATTTACCAAGAATCTAGTTACCATGTCTAAAATTGACGGTAGCTCAGAATCAAACCAAGCTGCCATGTCAATTTTAGACGGCAACTCAACACATAATGGAAAGAGTTACCTGGATGCTCTTTGTCACCATAAACCACCAACCGTTGCCGGAACTGAAAACATCACCCTAAACCACCATCGACCACCACAGGAGCTAAGCTGTGTTTATTGTGGAATGTTACATCACACAATAATCCAATGTTTTAAGCTAATCGGTTATCCCAAATGGTGGAACAAACAGAAACGTGGTAGAATGATAACGACAGTAGCAGAAGCTGCCGACGGCAACCACAAGGTCACCTGCAACGGCAGCTCTACATCCAACAATCAAGCTACTCAAAAAGCAACAAGAGGTAATTCAAACCCCAATTTATTGTTTCAGTCTCATAAACCGATCGAAAGGGTGAGGGAAAAATCCTCAAACCCTAAGATCGCATATAATCAATCGGCCAGAACAAGAAGATCAAAGTTAAAATCGATAGATTATGAAGCAACATGGGTAAACCCTAATCGGTTTCATTGCCTTCAAGATATAATCGAAAAAAAATATTTAAAATCTATGCCTGGATCTTTGCAACTGGCCGATGATAAAGATAAAATTGGGTTGAACTGTAAAGTAAAACTCTTATCCCAAATTGATGTATCAAAAGATCTTTCAAGTATCCATGGGCCAAAAGTAGGGTCAGCTACTTTTCAAGAAAGGAAAAATCAAAAGTGTGTTACGATTTTTCAATACATGGGGAATCAAATTATTACTACGTATTTTGAAAATAAAGGGTTAAATTCTCGGTTGGAACCTTCAAGTTCCATTAATTTACAATGTAAACCCTTTCACAATAAAAACGTTGACTTTTCCTACTATCTCAAAAGTAATAATAAATCAGTTTGTGAAATAAGCCTCATTCTCTTGCAAGAAATGGATCTTCGATCACCCCTAAAATGGCCAAAGCCCAACAACCCCCACCAAAGTCCATTATTTTAAACGAAAAAAAGGAGAATATTATATTATATTATATATTATATTATACCTGTATCTAAAAGACATAGGGTACATGAATAGTACCCAGGGGTACTTTCGACTTTTTTCTTTTTTTTTTCAAATTGAACAACAAAACCCTCACACTTTATCCAAAAAATCAAACTCACCCTCCAAACAGGGGGATAAAGTGTCAAATACCCATTCTCATAAAAATCTTAAACAAACTCCACCCAAATATTCAACGGGGCATATCTTCGCGCTCGCAACGAGTTAAATTTTTCCGCCACCATCGTTAAACTCGAAATAATTTTAGGAACACAATGTCACTAGCTATAAGCAAAACGGACGCTTTTTAAAAAAACACTAAATATTTGGGGTACTTTTCATGCACGTTAATTCTCCGTTAAATTTTTAAAAGTCGACAATTCCATAGCGAAACGCGGAGATGCACATATATTGTTAATTTAAAATAACATTTACATCTTTCACGGGTTTTACCTTTTAGTTCGACTCGAGTTGCGCTTCAGCGACATCATCGTTAACCACAAAATGATTTTACAAACTAAACGCAATAAAATACATTGAAAACCGAACCCCGCCGCGAAGCGAGGGCTCGATCACTAGTTAATACTAAGTTGTTTGGATACCTGGACAAAAATAACAAATCAAAAAAAGTCCAAACAATTAATTTTTTAGAAAATAAATCAACTAATAAAACTAAAAATAAATCTCGTTTTGTTGGAAAAACTAATATAATTTCGAATAACGTAAAAAGTAACGAATGGATTTTTGATTTTGGTGCTACTCACACCATGAGTTTTGAAAAATCCAATTTTTGTTCCGAATCAAATCCTCGGGTAAATAGAATCCAAACTGCAAATGGAGAGGTTGTGCACGTAAAAGGGGGTGGGAAAATTGAAATCACACCGACTATGAAATTACCTAATTGCTTATATATCCTAACCTTGTCTCATAAACTTTTATCCGTTAGCCACGTTACAAAAGAATTAAATTGTTCTGTTTTGCTACACCCCACTTTCTGTATCCTTCAAGACATTAAGACTGGAGTTATTATTGGACGTGGTACCGAACGGGGTGGGTTGTACTATGTGAATGAAGTGACCCAACAAGGTACCGTGACGCTTGCTCATGGAACACCTACGAGGGAAGCTTGACTATGGAATAGGAGATTGGGTCACCCATCAGCCGGATATTTACAAGCTTTATTGCCTAGTCTTTTTCCATCTAATGTAAACTTAAATTGTGAAACTTGTATTTTGGCTAAAAGCCACCGAAGTACGTTTAAACCTAGGAATACTAGAAAAGAAGTACCCTTTGCTTTAATCCATTCAGATGTGTGGGGTCCTGCACCGGTTGTTGGGGGGAGAAATTTTCAGTACTTTGTCTTATTTATTGATGACCATTCACGCATGACCTGGATTTATTTTCTAACCCACAAATCAGAAGTGTTTGAAAAGTTTTCCCACTTTTATAAAATGGTACAAACTCAATTTAACAAAAATATAAAAAAAATTAAGATCCGATAATGGGGGTGAGTTTTTCAATACTTCAATGAAACAATTTTGTGAAGATAAAGGGATTATTCACCAAAAATCTTGTGCTCATACTCCCGAACAAAACGGAGTAGCCGAACGGAAAAATCGTCTACTCTTAGAAATGACAAGAGCTTTATTAATTGAATTCAAGGCATCGAAGAGTTTTTGGCCCGAAGCTCTTGCTTCCGCCACCTATCTTATCAATCGTTTACCCACTAAAATTTTAGGCAAAAAACTCCTAAAGATACTCTTTCCCAATTCCATACCCTTCCGACTTCATTTAGCATTGAACCTCGAATATTTGGATGCTCGGTTTTTGTTCACATTTCTAAACATGAACGTACCAAACTTGATCCTTGTGCGGAAAAATGTGTCATGGTTGGCTATGGAATAAACCAAAAAGGATATCGGGGCTATAGTCCAAGAAGACGTCATGTCTTTACTACAATGAACTGTGACTTTGTCAAAACCGAATATTTTTATGATACCCAACTCACGAGTGAGGGGGAGAAAGAGGACAACGACACTCTCAGTTGGATAACCTGGATACCTAAACCTGGTAACATTCAAACTGATGTGTACAGCGGAGTATACGAAATACTATTATTTTTATTACGAAATACGATACAATTTACACAATGTTTTATTTATTTATATAGATGGGATATACTTAAACCTTGCTACAACACTATAGGCAGTGTACCTAATCGTAGAGTAGTGTAGTTTTTAGTAAGTCCGGTTCGTTTCACAGGGAGACGACTTATTGCGTACACTATATTTTTAAACAATTATATATATATATATATATATATATATATATATATATATATATATATATATATATATATATATATATATATATATATATATATATATATATATATATATATATATATATATAAGTAATATAGTAGTATTATTATTATTATTATAAAAGGGGGGTTTTACCGTTTAATGACCGGTTTGTCGATTTTAAATAAAGCGTAAAGATAAATGACGAAAATATAAATGACAGAATTTAAATTGCGATAAAGTAAATTGCAGTAATTAAAATGACAGTAAATAAAGGTACGATGAAATATGAAATAAAAGTATTATGCTTATTTAAACTTCTCGTTTTGTATAAATGTCTCCATACTCTAACATTTACTTATCTATTTATTATGATGACTAACTAATTACATTACGTAGGAAATTTAAATTTTTTTTTTTTTGAAACGCAAGGAATTTCATTAATTGAAATAAAAGGCCCCATCATTTACAAATGCATGATGAGCCATTACAGAACTACAATATCATCCAGACACCCACGAAAAGCATTACATGAATATATACATACAGAAATAAATAATGAGGCTGCAGAGGCAGCAGCAAAAAAATATATATCCATCCTTTAACTATGCAGGTAGCAATATGGGTTGGAAATCCAAGTATGCCATTCCAATTTGATACCTTTTATCCTTCTCGCAATCCAATCAAAAGACATGATTTGAATTTCATTCACCTCCACGGGAACGGTCCAACTATCACCTTTAAACACTCGAGAGTTTCGGTTTTTCCACAATAAGTAACCACACGTCCATTTTAATGCCTGCCAAATGTATTTCCCACTTTTCGAAGTCCCCAATATGCAGTTTTCTTTGAAAGCATCAGAAAGTGTGTGAGCTGAGACATAGTTAATGTTCCACCACTTGAATACTCGGTTCCAAACGTCCATCGCGAATTTGCAATTTATTAGAGTATGTTCCACCGTTTCTATATCTTCATCGCACATTGGACATCTCACACTATGTAAATCCACTCCCCTTTTGTCGAGTTCGGTTCTCACAGGTAATCTTTGTTTCATGGCTCGCCACACGAATAATTCAACTTTTTTTGGTACAAGTGAGTTTCGCAAAGTACAGTGGCATGTTTTAAAACTTTCAAGTAATTTCGAATCAAGCAACGAAGTGAGTTTTTTAACCGTTAAAATACCTTTGTTATCCAACAGCCACTGCCACTTATCCTTTGATTTCCTATCGAATTGCAGCAGGTTGATGCACGAAATCAGCTCATCCAGCTCCCCTCTTGTACGCCCTCTTGGTTCTCTCATCCACCTCCACGATCCCACGTTATGAGTGCCATTCCAGACTATCCTTTCCTTTACGGTTGCATTCTTTACTTCCTCAATCCTATACAGTCTCGCAAATCTTTCTCTAAGTGCCATGTCGCCCATCCAGGTCTCGTTCAAAAACCCTGTATTCTCGCCATCACCAACCACCTTTTTGAATGATTTGTTGAAAGGGATGTTCAAGGTGTTTATCGAATTTCCTGCAAAAATAATATTAGACCATGGACTAGCCGACGGGCCTAGAGACGAGTCTCCATCCATCGTTAGTCCACCACACAACCCATAAATACTTTTGATGACACGTACCCACAAAGCGTTGGTTTCGGTTTTAAACCTCCACCACCACTTTCCAAGTAATGCTAAGTTTTTGCTTTTAAGAGATTTAATGTTTAGTCCTCCATCTTCGTGAGGAAGAAGGAGGTTTTCCCATTTAACCCAAGTGATTTTAGACTTTGAACCCGACCCGCCCCAAAAGAACGAACGCCTCACACATTCTAATTTTTTAATCACACATGGCGGAGCACGAAAAAGTGAGAAATAATACAAAGGAAGACTATTTAGAACCGATTTCACAAGTGTTAACCAACCACCGTAAGACATCGATCTCGCTCTCCATTCCGAAAGTCTTTTATCGAATTTATCGAATACAGGGTTCCAAGACTTTGACCTCTTAACATTTGCGCCCACGGGTAGTCCTAAATAAATGAAAGGCAAGGACCCGGTTTTGCACCCAAAATTTGATGCCATCAGCTCCACTTCTTCATTATTAATACCAACACCAAATAACTGACTTTTATGATAATTCACTTTTAGACCCGAAGCAATCTCGAAACATTTGAGGATATTCATAAGACTCCTCACATTACCCCTGCTCCAATCACCGAAAAAATGGTATCGTCCGCATATTGAAGATTTGAGATACATACATTATTACTACCAGCATTAGTTCCTCTGAACATATCTCTTTCGACCGCCACCTTCTTTAGCAAGTTTAATCCTTCCGCCGCAATTATGAACAAAAAAGGTGATAACGGATCACCTTGCCTAACACCTCTTTCAAGATGAAATTCGCTCTTGGGGGAGCCATTTATCAAGATTGAGATACTAGCCGACTTAAGACACGCAAGCATCCATTTCCTCCATTTAACACCAAACCCCATGCATTGCATAACTTCCATCAAATATTCCCACCTAATGCTATCAAACGCCTTTTCGAAGTCAACCTTGAAGATCAAACCATGTTGTCACTTATGCTTGAGATATTCCACAATTTCATTTGCAATAAGCACACCATCAAGTATATACCTACCGCTCAAGAACGCACTTTGTTCAACACCAATGATTGAAGGTATAACTTTCCTAAGACGATTTGCAAGGATTTTGGCCACAATTTTATAGTAACTTCCAATAAGACTAATTGGCCAATAATCGCTAAGCCCCAACGGATCAGACTTTTTCGGAATTAAGGTCACGAATGACGCATTACAACCTTTCGAAAATTCACCCTTTGACCAGAACCAATCAACGGCATTGATTAGGTCGTCCTTAATGATATACCAAAACTTTTTGTAGAACCCCAAATTGAAACCGTCTGGACCAGGCGCTTTGGTACTCTCACAGTCGTTTATTGCTTCCCATATCTCGGCTTCATTAAACGGAGCTTCTAATCCATCAACATCTGATTCGGAAATTTTTTGATAATCAAGTCCGGAAAAACTTAGCCGATTTGGGTTTTGATTGGAGAACAAAGCTTTGAAATGCTGATGAGCAGCCTCTTTAATTTTCATTGGATCCTCACACCATACCCCATTAACATTTAAACCTCTGATGTTGCTTTTGTTGCGATTTCGTTTCAAAACCGAGTGAAAATATTTAGAATTTTCGTCGCCATCATTAATCCACCGGGTTCAGCTTTAGTTTAGTTTTAATAATGTATTTGAAATTAGAATACAATTAAATGTATTAATATATTATGTATGGAGTACATATTATAAAGATACTTGCATTAAAAAGTTATTTTTTACACTTTAATTTTACGCGTATAATAAAATTACATATTATTAATTTAACTTACCAATTAATGTCAAAGATAAATAATGATATACTATACTATATTGGTTCCATTCCTTTAGACTTTGTTCCCGAGTTGGGTATATTTTTGAAAGAAAAGAAAATTTTCGGAAAAAACACTTAAATGAAATGGTGTTTCCAAATTTTTATTTCGGAAAAATGCAAATGAAGAGGATGGACAATTTGATCTAATTTTCCCTCCAACTCTCCTTTCATTCTGGAAGGATCGAAGGATCCTCTTCCCTCACCTTTCACTTCCTTTCATCTCATTCTTTTTGTTCCGTAAGCGTTAGTATTTTCATTCTCTTTCCCATTCCGTTATTCGAACCAAACGCATCCTCAGACACTATTTCAAAGGAAATTAACAACCATATAATCATCATTAGTTGAAAAGGTGCTTATCTAACTGACAAACAATAGGCAGAGTTGATGTAGGGATGGCAAAAATACCCGTACTCGATGGATAAACTCGAAACCCGATATTATTGGTCCGGGTTTGGTTCGGGTATACGGGTTTAGGGTCGGGTATGGGTATAGGTCTACTTTTTTTTCGCAGATTCGGGTTCGGGCTTGGTTTCAAATAAAAACTCATATACCCGACCCGTATGCCCGACCCATATACCCGATTAATTTATTCAATATATTACATTGAAAGTTACAAACAAATACCAACCCGGGCTAATATCCTACTAGCCCACTTCATAAGGCCCACCAAAATGGACAAGAAAAACATGCATACATTACATCCGAGTACAGACGTGTAACTGAGATTAATCCCTGAATGCTACTATGAACAAGCTGCACAACAAGATTCTTTAACATTTAATTCTTTAACATTTTAATCTCAGTTAGTAATGTAGTTTGTAAATTCTTTAACATTTAATTTAATTTGATTTGAATTAAATGGTTACTCGATTATCCGTGGGGAAATCCATTACCCGACGGTTAATTAGTTAATGGTTACCCGACGGGTATGGTACCGGGTTTGGGAGTGAGTTTATTAATCGGGTTTGGGTTTGGTATTGCCTATACCCGACCAAACCCGACCCGATGCCATTCCTAAGTTGATGGCACTTATAAGAAACACACCCAGAAATTTTACTATGTGAAGACCTGATAAAACACGAAGTGCGAACACAAAACAAAATATATTAAACAATGCATAATCTTGAATAAGATAACAAAACCCACTCTTTTATTTTCCGTCTATACACAAAAATCGACAAATATTTTTTCGGTCAGACTTGGCCAAATTACTCGGTCAAAGTCGAATTTATTAATTCAAAGTCGGTTTTTTCAGGTCAAAGTCGGTCAAACATAGTAAACGTTGAAATTAGTCAACCTTCGACTAGTCCCCAACTAGCCTCAGACCTGGCCGATTAATCCTTACAAGCCCGACTAGTGACTTCTAAAACCTTGGCGCGCAGCACCCTTGATAATTTTACTTGACCCATAACAAAGTTAGAAAGGAGATTCCTACAGCCGAAGATGATTGTGATTTTATATTTCATATAAAAATGTATGTGCCACTAAAATCCTAAAAATGAAAAAGGACTAATATCTGAAACAATTTCAAGGACCTAAGACAACCAAAAAAGAACTATATTTTCCATGGTTCTACACACCTAGAACATATATCAAACCTCAAAATCCAAAATGGTATAACAGCTCATTAGGAAAATATTAGTCAACTAAATCAGAAAAAAGTCAACATGTTTGGGATCTCAAAATTAGATTTTAACCACATAGATGTTACGGTTAAAAATCTCCATGTCCTCAAATGAACGATGAATCATAATGTCAACATTCATTCTTGGATGCGTATCTTCATCTTCATAACGGCATTAAAAGCTTCTTGTTTATGCTAATAACTTCGATACTTTAGTTCCCCGCTGTGACAATTTACACAACAGAAACAGTTGTAAATTACGCAAATCTTACTGTGGTTTCTTAGAATATTTAAACAAACCTAGGATTCAATTCAAAGTACCATAGCTCCGATAATCAATCTAAGAGACCACATCCTAGCATGCAATGGTGTATGGGTGTCCTTGAGCACGTTGCATATCATATGAGCCCCATAGTGAGGATGAACTACTGCACCAGTTACAACCTGATAATCGTAACACCAGAGAAAAGAAATTAATACCTAAACCGAACTACTACTTTAAAAGAAACTTCTAATGTAAAAATAGATGACAACAAAGCAGAGATAATAATGGTAGTTAACAAACTACACTATAAGCAAAGACACTAAACCAAACAACCATGAAACCATTAAAATGCAGAGCTAGGGCCTCATAGAACAACATATTGAGATCATAATGACAATTACATAAGTTCAATTGAGCACGCTATTTAGTTGTTATTTCAACTATCGTTCCCTTTAAATAAGGACTATATAATTCTCAATAAGCATATAGCAACAGCATCAAGAAGAACAAGAGAAAACAAAACATCTTAATTACTAGCCATTCCGTCATCATTGTTATCTGAACCTCTCTAAAACAAACACCAAACAGTCTGTTATTGGGCTTTATTGAACATCTAAAAAGGAACCAGTTTGGAATTTTGGATCATTAAGCAGCTGAAACAAAATAATAACATTAACATTACAAGTAGATAACAAAACTAATAATGTGTTCAAACAAGCACAGTTTAACTGTAAATGTCTGAGAAGGAAAGGTTTGGGTATCAAATTAGCATGATATAACCATTAATGATTAAAATTTATTTAGTTTTATTAATAGTTTAATAGCTTTTGAAAGAGTTTTGAGATTTAAAGATCAACTCACAAATAGCTAAACCTTCTTGAAGTGACTAAATGATTTCGAAAAAGATTACTTATCCACATCGAATGACCAATCCATTCAAGCAACTGCGAGAATCACGACGAATATATCCAAAACAAGTAAGTGTAGAGTAAAATGTGTCACCACTTACCAACGCATAAAGACGATAGTAATAATTTTAAAATCCTAAGTCAAACCTCTGACTTTAAAAGAAGTAAAAAGGTTGAGCTTAGTGATCTCTATCTTTTATACTCTGCACCCTGGAACGAATTCCGTTAACAAGCATACATATTTTATATGAACAACCACCATGAATTGAACTTTGCGATAACTCGTAGAATTTTTTTTTTTTTAAAAAAAGCTGAACCTTATTTCAAAAAAAATAAACCTTAATTTGAGAAGGTATAAAAGCTTACCGGATGCCATTGTAATCTGATCATCTCAAATGAACACCAAACAAGCATAGTATGACATTAAAACATATATACTTCTTTTATGAAAACATCTTCTAGATGATAGGATACTAAAATACAAAGATCAATTTATAAACAGCTAAACCATCTTGAAATGAACAAATGAAAATTATTAGTTTATTACTCATCAACTTTTGGTGAACAATCCTTTAAAGCAACTGCGAGTATCACATTGGTATCCAAAACAAGTAACTCCGAGATAAAGACGTAAGGTGATTTCAAAAATCCTAAGTCAAACCTCGAAAAATACATAGTAAAAGTGAAGACAAAAATTGTACCCAGAATACCATATTAGATCACAATATATTACAGTAACTCAAAGTTTATATCACATAAATATCAAGATAAGTCCATACCAAAGAAAACAATGAGTTTGAGCAGTTTGTATCTGTCGAAACACAAGTATTAATTGTTCCATGTGAAGTCGTACGAAAGTTAAACATAGAACACTTGCTCATCCACATCTGTAGTTATTGAAACACAAATGTTGATTGTTATCCATGTGTAGTCATGTGATAGTAGAACATATAGCACTCGCTCATCCACATCTGCAGTATAATCATCTTCAAATGGCATTCTTTAGGTGATTACGATAAAAAAAAAAAAAAAATCCAACTTGATATTCAGATATAGTTAAATCCGAAGAATAAGGGAATGTTCAAGAGCTAGGAAACCGAAAATCTATTCATTAGTCGAACGGACACGTTTTCAGTTTTGACATCAAATTACCGAAGGAAAGATTTGGGCATCTAATTAGGAATTGAAAAACTTACATCAACTAATAAAAATTTCATTTTTGATGGGAATAATATAAATTTGAAATAATTTTAAAATATAAAGATCAATTAAAAGACAGCTAAACCTTCTTGAGGGGAATAAATGATAACGAAAAAAGATTGCTGACCAACAAGTAACTCCCAGAGTAAGATGTGTCACCATTCACCAATGCATCATAACAATGGGTAAGGTAATGACAAAAATACATAGGTACAATAAAGACAAACAGTATTCAGATTACATACTAAATCTGATCACAAAAATATTAACTCAAAACATATTTTTAAAAAATATGAAGATAAGTTCGTACCAAAGAATACAAACAACGAGTTTGAGCAGAATTTCGTATCTGTCGAAACACAAATATTGATTGTTCTATGTGAAGTCATATGAAAAATATAAATAGAAACTAGAAATGATTATTTATTCATGATAGATAAAGTAAAGAATAAACCTTCTTTCACACAATTTTCATGAATTAACCCAGCAGCATTTGACTCATTGCATAGAGAATAAGCAAGAACAATGATCCAATCACTTCGGTTTCATCTCAACCTTCCGGCCACATCTCCTTGAGTATCTAAGCAAGAATGATTCTAAAATATAAGCTGTGTTGATGTCATTGTTATCTGAACCTCACAAAGCAACACCAAATGGACAAACAGTCCGTTGGGGGCTTTAACAACTACAAACGAGTCCGTTTGGATCATTCCACCTCGGCAACAAAATAACATTACAGTCAGTATTTAATCACAAATTATTTTATCAAAAAGTATCAAGATAAGTTCGTACCAAAGAATATTGATTGTTCCATGTGAAGTCATATGACGGTTTAACACAAAGCACTCGATCTGGTACAAATACAGTAATCATCTTCATTTGGCATTCTCCAAGTGATACAGATTAGAATTAGAATCAGAAGAATAAGGGAATGTTCAAGATCATGCACATATACAGTAACTATGCGTTACCATTTACCAATGCATCATAACAACATGTAAGGCAAACTCAAAGGCCTAAGTCAGACCTCGAGAAATACATAGGTACAGTAAAAACAAGCAGTATTCAGAATATATATTGTATTTGATCACAAATAAAACAACTCAATATATATAAAAAAGTATCAAGATAAGTTTGTCCCATAGAATACCACAACGAGTTTAAGCAGTCTTTCGTATCTGTTAAAACATAGATATTGATTGTTCCATGTGATGTCATATGACAGTAGAACATAAAGCGCACTCGATGATCCACATCTGCAATAAACATCTTCAATTGGCATACTCCAGGTGGTGATTCTGATAAAATAAATCCAACATAAAGGTGATAACAGGTTTAGTTCATATAATAGAATCCGAAGAATAAGGGAATCTTCAAGAGCTAGGCAACAGAAATTGTCACATTAGTCGAACAGATTTAGTGATACAAACAAATGATAAGCAGTTTTCATTTAAACGCCAACAATAACAATGATACCTACAAATGCAATGACGGTAACTACACAAGCAGATAGAGAACAAGATTAGAATGTTCAGTGTATGCAGAATCTAGACACAATATATGGCGACTTTCATCTATTTTATTATTTCTATTGATCTGAAAAGATATGAATATAAACAAACCCCCAAAATTAGAACGTTAAACCTAACTGCTTTAAAAATCTCAATAACAGCTTCTTTAAATAGTTATAGAAGTAACATAACCCTAATTCGGTAACATAGAAATGATCTTTTTTTCCGTCTTTCTTTTTCAAAGAAAAAAATAATAATCTTTGAAAAAGAAAGACGGAAAAAAAGAAATAAAAAACAGAGAAAGAAAACCTGCCTTTGAGATAACACACACGGAGTTTCATAAAAAGCCAACGGAACCCTAATTCAGAACATATAAACATGAAATGTAAAATATTCTTTAAGAAAGATAGAAGGAAAAAAAAAAATATAGGAAGTAAAGAAGCTTACAAACCATCTGATGCCATTGTTATCTAAACCTCTCAAAAAAACACAAAATAGATATACAATCTTTAAGAAAGAAAGACAAAAGAAATAAAGAAAGTATAAACCAAACCATTTTGTCTGTACACAAAAAGTTTCATAAAAAAAATAACGGAACCCTAATTCGGATTTATAAACCATCATTGAGAAATAAAGAGAAAAGAAAGAAAGACTAAAACAAAAAAGAAATAAAGAATGAAAAACCAAGAAAATCTGACCTTTGAGACATAAGAGAAATCTGATTCAGAAGCAGTTTATTAGGGTTTATTTTCTGTAAGAAAAACAGAGCAGGGTGTAAGAGTGATTTTGGGGGTTTTAATTTGCTTATTCCATTCCCATAGGCGAACATTGTGTATATTGCCGTTGAGATTATTCCATTACTAAAATATGGAGTAATTTATTAATGGATAGCCCAACTGTTCCAAGTAATTTGTGTTATGAGATAAGAAAGGTCATGATTTCGATCCTTAGAAATTACATGATTTCTTTTAAAACAATTAAACACCAATAATGGTGGTAAATATTGACCCTATATGGAGGTTTTACCGGATTCGTTCACGGACCTCTACCCAGGAACACTGCCCGAATGGATGTGTTCCCGAGTACCAACGATCAGGTTCGATTTTCCGCCCGAACGTGTGTGTTACGTGCAAATGATGAGGGTCGTTTAAATAAATATTTTTCATGTCAAAAAAATCGCTGTTCCAAAAAAATAATAATTTATTAATGAGAAATGCTTGTAAACTCGTTACGGAGACGCAGAAGTAAGTAACAATCAAAGTTGTAGGTGTTTTCCGTCTCGATTAAGTATTTATTAAGAGTATTATACATCACTATCTTTGTTCATCGACATCTAAGTATTGTTTGAATTTAAATTTAAACTAGCTAGTAACCTAGTATTATTACTCTACTCTGATACATAAATAACAAAGGTAACACATATACGGAGGGAAAAAGCAAAAACTAAAAGCTAATAGAATTAACGTTTGATAAAAAAAAAAAAAACTATTGGTTTTTCGTCAGGTTACTATTTTTATAGTCTCAGCTACTCTGTTAAACATCTAAATACATCTAAAAAAGGACTCATCACTCCGTCTTTATTCAATTGTCAAGTATTTCATTTGCTATTGACTAGTTTTACCAAACATTACTTATATCATCCATATTTTCATCACATTAATTAACTCAATCGAAGCTTTTTTTATGTTTTACTCTTGCAAAACTGTGAATTAATATTTTAACTTGTATGTGATGGAAATGAGTTGAGAAATTAGATTGCAGCTTCATTTCTAGTTCTATGAAAACTGTAGACTTTAATATTTAATATGAAAGTAAAAAGAAAGTAGTAAAATGATTTGGATGAACAATAATATCTCAAAAATAAAATAAAAATAAAAAAAGAAAAGAAAATAAAGATATGGATAAGTCATACCGTGGAGAAGGATTTGAGGAGAAATTGGTGGTGAGAAGCTAAAAAATGAAGATACCTTCGAATTTTGTTGAAAACCGTCAGAGTGTTATAGAGGATTTGTGGAATTTGTTTGTATAAAGTGAAGTTGCAGATGGCAGTAAAGGGGATTTAATCCTAGTTCTTTTCCCGACGACCTTTCCCGACGACATGTCGTTGGGATAGGGCATTTAATGAACTGACTTTCGTTGACCGGCCATCTGGAGGGAACGAAAAATATTCGGAGGGAAACGAAAATTTCTGAACCCTCTATACCGACGACATGTCGTCGGGATACGTTGGTCAACAAAAACTACGAAAAGTCTTAAATGAAGTGATTTTTTTTTTGTCATTTTGCGGTATTAATCCAGACGACACATGTCGTCGGGAAAAGTGTCGTCGGGAATGGTCACGTTTCTTGTAGTGTCTTGGAAGACTTAAGGTAGAAGGTTATAGTTGTAAGTGACTAGTGTTAATAAAAGTGATGAGATGAGTTAAGTAGCGAACAGTTGGTAGATTGATGAATGTTGAGATGTTATTGATTAGGTACTTGCTATATGGAGGAGTACGTTTGCTTTTTTGAATATTGCTTACAATGGCACCTGAAGTGAGTACTACTTGTGTTAGAGATGGAAAACGTGTCTATATGTTTATGACAAATCAATTGTGAGCTAAATGCAATTGGGAATAATCATCATGTGATTGACTTGTGTTATAGTCGGTCTTGTGCTTATGATATGTATAAGGTACATATGCTATCTTATGTAAATGAAGTAACTGCGATAGATAATGGCTAGGTGTGGTTACACACGACTATATATGTGTGATAATGCGTGGCTATGAGCTATTTGTGATTACACACAGCTATGTGTGATGATGTGTGGCTATGTGTGATTACTTGCGGCAATGTGCGATGATGTGTGGCTATGTGGGATTACACGTGGCTAAGTACGAATTAGATGTAGCCTAAGCAAAATTATAGTAGCAAGTTTGTCCATTTTAAGCCTCCAAATACAAATGTTTATTTTCTTTGGTAGACATGAAAGCCACTCCATAGAGTTAAGAATAGGGCCAATACCAAGTGTGTTCTTTGCTAGTAAGGAAGATAAATGCTTAACTGTGAACACACCATATGCAAATAATCGTGGGCAAACAGAAAATAACAATTGTAATTGGAATAAACTCTCAAAAAGCCTCACGACTTGTTTCTTATTCTCATAACAATAATAATAAACTCAAAAACTAAAAACTTCCAAGCACATGCGTGCCTTTTAAAGGCCAAAAACAAAGAATTGATAAAAACAAAATAAAACAAATCAAAATGTGGATAAACATCAAATAAAAGTCTTATCCTTTATCCTTGACCCCTTCTAAATTTTATAAACATGTTGGTTCCAGCTTCACAATTCGTGAAGTATGCATCCCATTGTGTGGCCCGAATAGAAGCTTGGCCCAACTCAACATTAGATACAGGCCCAACAAGAAATCGACCCAAATCTACATCATTCTTCATTTCTTCGAAAAGATTCGTCCTCGAGTCTACAATATGAATGACTGGAACATCTAACCGATCTTCAAGAACTACACAAATATTTTCCAAATCCTTTTTTCATGACATCAACATCTTCATAAAACTTTTTTTTAACATCTTCATTTGACATGTTGATGTCTTTGTTAGTAACTACCTCCAAATCACTTTCATAATCATATTCAAAAAAAGAAAAAGATGCCTTACAATCAGTATCATAGATGGGTTCTGTATCATAGGTGGATTCTCCATCCTCATCATCTGTATCATAGATATGTTCTTCATCCTCATCATAGGTATAAATAGTTTCTGACTCGATTTGTTGGGAATCGTACTGCGCAGGGAATCGTTGTTGGTTCAGTTCCAACTCGGCGATTCGCTTATATAATAGTTCAATTTCTGCGTCTCGAGGATCTTTGTTGCCTCTTTCGGCGTGTCTACGATTATCTCCATCGCTGCCTCGATCGGCGCTTCTACAATAGCCTCCTCGATAACCTCCACGAAACATTGTTTGGGCCAAAACATGAGCTCTGAATACCAAATAATGCAAATAATCGTGGCCAAACAGAAAATAACTATTGTAATTGGAATAAACTCTCAAAAAGCCTCACGACTTGTTTCTTATTCTCATAACAATAATAATAAACTCAAAAACTAAAAACTTCCAAGCACATGCGTGCCTTTTAAAGGCAAAAAACAATGAATTGATAAAAACAAAATAAAACAAATCAAAATGTGGATAAACATCAAATAAAAGTCTTATCCTTTATTCTTGACCCCTTCTAAATTTTATAAACATGTTGGTTCCAGCTTCACAATTCGTGAAGTATGCATCCCATTGTGTGGCCCGAATAGAAGCTTGGCCCAACTCAACATTAGATACAGGCCCAACAAGAAATCGACCCAAATCTACATCACACCATTTGGTCAAAGATTCCATGACCAACAATCTTCTACATCAGATATAACTGGAGCTGATTCTAACAGCTCGGGTAACACGAGCAGATCATCCCTTGCCATGCCACGAATGGTGTTGTTCCATGGCCATCTTCCACTATGACCATGTTCCAAATTATGAACCCTTGATGCAACAGTACAACACTGATCGTATTCCAGAGCAAACAAACCGGGGAAGATGGTTTTTAAATTAGGTGAACAATTAAGTAGCCAAACATCTGTCCAGAAATATGTATACATTCCATTGCCTACTTTTCAGAGTGAATGAAGTGAGGAATGGAATTCCTGTTTTATCTATCTCATGGCTAGACTTTATAATTTTACTCCACACTGATGAGGCCATGAGGGTGCAGCTGATGAACCACCTTCGCATAAACCAGCGTTATTACCATATATAGAACGAGTAATGCTTGCCCACAACGAGTTTTTCAACCTCCACCATTATTTTGCCAGTAGACTAAGATTTTCAACCTCCAATTCCATATTGTGAGTTGGTCTTGATTGTTTGTAATGATGTTGGAGTCATTAATGGTTGGGTGTTGTTGGTTAAATATGCAAAATTTTAAGATTTTTGTGAATGTGTATTTTTGGGTAAATTGTGTGATTTCGGTTCACTCAAATTCGGGCAAGTTGTGACCCACATTCGAAGTTGAGTTATTAATATTGTTCATTTATTTAATATGAAAGAAGTAATTTACATGTTTGCGGTTCAAATAGTCAAGGTTTGTGCTCTCAAAAGCGTGTGGGTGAAAACTGACAAATTGGTTAGTTACGACCCCATTTGAGATCTATTAGATCTCACTTGGTGAAGTACAAAACTTTTGGTCAAAAATCCCTTTAGAATCTGTTAGATCTCATTTGAATAAACTCAATAATTTTAGACAGAGCTCTTGATCCCATTGGAATCTCTTGAACCATTTTTTCTTGTCATTTTCAGATTTGAAGTCAGGTTGATTGATTTTATAACTTTATATTCTTGTTGCTAACTGATTGATAGATAGTATCTATCTATCTATTCTATACATTATATAAAGCACGTGTCAAATATGCTGACGTGTCACCTTCTGGTTAAATTCTGTCACTTGTCACTTCACAAATTTTCACTAATTTTTTATTAAATTATTAATCCTATATCTTTTCTAATTCTTTATACATGGAAAGATATATTTAATATATCTATGTATAAATTATCCTAAATACTGATTAGAAAAATACCTTTATAATAACTATCGTATTTAGTACATTAAAATGTGATCGATATCTAATATTTATATTTTATTATGAGAGGATACACCAAATTCAAATTTAGCTCATGTAGACATATTAATCAATTTTTTTGGCGATTTTCAGGGTAACACTTAAGAATACTTTTGAGATATGCAATACAATAATTCTATATCTATATCTATATATAATTAAAGTATATAAATTAATTTAAGTAAACAATTACGTATCTTCAAATATAAAATATGATATATAAATAAACTTAAATATATCAAACTTTTTGACGTTTACAGTCATGTATTTTAATTAACGGGCTCATAAACGTGTCACTATATATTCTCGGGCTCATAAACGTATCACTATATATTCTATTATTGTTGATGATATCGTATTGGTTATTCAATGTTGCTGCTGTTGTGTTATCTAAAGCA